>NW_016960516.1:0-249 GCF_001483705.2 Eufriesea mexicana
TCTCGCATTAATAAGGAGGAAGGATTCCATTGGCGTGCTATAGGCTTTGCAATGGTATAGAATCTTGCTGGAAAGTGCAAAATTATTGACATTTTCGACTGTTATCGTGGTGAGCTGCCTTTCTTGCCTAAATAAGCAGGGTAGATTCTGTTGGAGTGCTGTAGACATTGCAATGATATACAGTGCGGTTGGAAAGTTCAATTTTATTTACATTTTCAGCTATTATTGTGGTGAGATAACATTCTCGCA
>NW_016960517.1:0-249 GCF_001483705.2 Eufriesea mexicana
ACTTTCCAGCCTGATTCTATAGCATTGCAAAGGCTATAGCACGCCGATAGTGTCATTCAACCTCATTTATGTATGAGACGCAGCTCACCACGATATTAGTCGAAAATGTCAACAAAATTGAACATTCCAGCCAGATTCTATTGCATTGCGATGGCTATAGCACGCCAATTGAACATTTCCTCCTTATTTAAACAATAAAGTCGGCTCACCACGATATTAGACGAAAATGTCAATGAAATCTTATTTTCC
>NW_016960518.1:0-800 GCF_001483705.2 Eufriesea mexicana
GGACTTCTGCGCTCTACTCTCCTCTATTATGCACTGCTGTGCTTTAAGATGCTGCGGTTGACTATATGAAGGCCAGCAATTGTTGTCGCAGCACGTTACGTTGTGTATGGCTATGTAAGAGTCGGTTATGTTAATTTGGTTTAGGTTTGGGTAACATTGACTTTTCCGCTGTATACCGCAATTCAATTGATTTCTGCGCTCCACTCGCGTCTAATATTCACTAGTTGGCCACTGGGAGGCCGGCAATTGTGGTCGCGGCACGTCCGGTTGTGTTATGTTACATTTCGTTTGGTTTGGTTAGGTCAGGTTTGGTCAGGGTGTCTTTGACTTTCGTGCAGCGCGCTGCTATTTGTTGGTTTTGTGCGCTCTACTGCGCTCTACTACACTCTGCTCTACCCTGCGAGGCCAGGAAGTGTGGTCGTGCTTCGAGTGATTGTGCTAGGCTGGGTTTGGTAGTGCTGCGGTTGGCCAGGTTAGGATTGGATAGCTTTGACCTTACTTTGTCCTATACACCGCTAATGGGTGGTATTCTACGCTCTACATTGCTCTACTACACTATGCACGACTCGGTGGATGTCAGTAGTAGCTGTATCGGTACGATAGGTTCAGTTAGGCTACGTTCGGTTATGCCACATTGGTATGGGTTAGGTTTGGATTGCTTTGACTTTCGTGTCATAAACAGCTGTTCGGTGGACTCCTGCGCTTTACTGTGCTCTGGTATACTCTGCTTGGCTCTCGGGATGCCTGCAATAGTGGTATCGGCACGATAGATTGAGATAGACAACGTTTGGGTATATTAT
>NW_016960519.1:0-530 GCF_001483705.2 Eufriesea mexicana
CCAATGGCAAGTACAGACATCTACTGGGCAGAAAATAGGTCTATTTAAAATCTATGACATGCTTTCGCTTGGTGAGCAGAACGCCTAACGCCGTCAATCCAATGGCAAGTACAGCCACCTACTTGCAAGAGAATAGGTCTATTCGAAATCTATAACCTCTTATAGCTTGGTGAATAGATCTCCTAACGCCTTCAATCCAATGGCAAGTACAGCCATCTACTTGCCAGAGAAAGTCTATTCAAAATATGAAACCTGTTATAGCGTGGTGAATAGGTCGCCTAATGCCTTCAGTCCAATGGCAGGTACAGCCGTCTACCTGCCGGAGAATTGTTCTATTGAAAATATATAGGCTGTTGTAGCTCGGTGAATAGATCGCATAACGCCCTCAATCCAATGTCAATTACAGCCACCTGGTTGCCGGGGAATTGTTCTATTCAAAATCTATAACGTCTTATACCAGGGTGCAAAGATCGGCTAACGCATCCAATTCAAAGGCAAGTACAGCCATCTACTTGCCAGAGGATAGGTCT
>NW_016960520.1:0-241 GCF_001483705.2 Eufriesea mexicana
GTATATCGGAAAAGTCAATGCTACCCAAATCTAACACAAACCTACAGAACATAACCAAACTTAGCCTAACTCAACCTAACTTGCCGGGACCGCTTTGGTGCACTCCCCATGGCCAAGCAGAGCATACTAGAGCACAGTAGAGCGCAGAAGACCACAAAATAGCAGTGTATAGCACAAAAGTTAGTGCTGTCCTGACCAAACATTGCCAAACACATCCTAATCGATCTTAACATGACTCAAC
>NW_016960520.1:254-492 GCF_001483705.2 Eufriesea mexicana
GAACACCGTTGCTGGCCTTCCCAGAGACAAGCTGAAAATATTAAATCACTGTAGGGAGCAGGTATCCGCCTATCAGCAGGCTATAGCACTAAACTCGAAGCTACCCTCTCCTAACATAACCATCCGTAACATAACCAAATGTATCCAAGCTGAACCTATTATGCCGCGACTACTGTAGCTGGACTCCCGAGGATCAAGCGGACGACGCAAGCGGTGAGCAGAACGCAGAAATCAATAT
>NW_016960521.1:0-1512 GCF_001483705.2 Eufriesea mexicana
TATGTATGTATGGATGTATGGATGTATGGTTGGCCGGATATACGGATGGCTGCATGAATGGATTTATGGATGTATGGATGTATGGATGTATGGATGTATGGATGTATGTATGTACGTATGTATGAATGTATGCATGTATGGATGAATTGTATGGATGAATGCATGTGTGGATGTATATATGTATGTATGTATGAATGTATGCATGTATGGATGAATGGATGGACGGATGTATGGAAGTATGGATTTACGTGTGTATGTTCTGATGGATGTGCGGATGGACGGATGTATTGATGGATGGATCTATATTTGGATGGATTTATGGATGGGTGGATGAATGGATTTATGGATGGGTGGATGGATGGACTGTTGTATGGATGTATGGAACAATGGCTGTATGGATGGGTGGATGTATGGATGGATGGATGTTAGGGTGGATGTAAGTACCGATCGATGGATGTATGGCTGAATGGATTTATGAATGTATGGATGTGTATATGTATGGATGTATGGATGGATGGATGTATGAATGGCTGGATGTATGGATGGATGGATGTATCGGTGTATGTATGGATGTATGTATGGATGGATATATGGGTGAATGGATTTATGGTTGTGCGGATGCATGGATGTATGGATGGATGGATGTATGGATGGATAGATGTATGGATCGATGCATGCATGGATGGGTGCTTGTATGAATGGATGGATGGATGGTTCGATGGATGTATCGATGGGTGGATGTATGGATGAATGGAAGTACGGCAAGATGGACGTGTGAATAGATGTATGGATGGATGGATGTATAGGTGGATGGAAGTACGGATTGATGGATTTATGGATATATGGATGTGTGTATGTGTGGATATATGTATGGATGTATGTATGTATGGATGAACGTATGGGTGCATGTATAGATGTATGTATGGATGTATAGATGGATGGATGGATGGATGGAAGTATGTATGGATGGACGCATTTGTGGATGGATGGATGAATGGATGGATGTACGTATGAATGTATGTATGGATGTAGTTAAAGATGTATGTATGGACGTATGTGTGGATGTATGGATGGATGTATGCATCGACCGTTTGAAGTACGGATGGTAGGATTTATGTATGTATGGATGTATGGATCCGTGGATGTATGGATGTGTGGATGTCCGAATGTATGGATGTACGGATGAATGGATGTACGGAAGAATGTATGTATGGATGTATATATGTGACGATGTCTGGATGTATGGATGTATGGCTGTGTGGCTGGATGGATGTATGGATTAATGTATGCGTGGATGGCAGGTTATATGGATGGTTGGATGTCTTGATGCACAGATGTATGGATGCATGATTGTATGCTTGTATGGATGTGTGTATGAATGTTTGTATGGGTGTAAATGAATGGATGTACGTATAGATGTATGTATGGATGGACGGTTGTATGGCTGGACGGTTTCATGGATGTACGGATGTGTGGATGTATGGATGTATGGATGTGTGTATGAAGGGATGG
>NW_016960522.1:0-516 GCF_001483705.2 Eufriesea mexicana
TGGCTTGGTTCTCTCTACAGTGCTGTAGTGTATTCTGCTTGGCTCTGTGGTGGCCAGAAGTAGTGGTCTCAGGACGTTAGTTTAAGTTATGTTGCCTTTGGTTACGTTACCTTTGGTTCGTTTAGATAGGGTAGCTTTGACTTTTATGCTGTACACCGCTATTCGTTCGATGTTGGTGCACTGCACTGCTCTACTAGCATCTGGTTGTCTATGGGGAGCCAGCAATGGTGGTCGTGTCACGTCTGTTTGTGTTAAGTTAATTTCGGCTAGGTTAGGTTAGGTTACGTATTGTTATGGCGGCTTCCACTTTGTGCTATACACCGCTTTTCGGTGGATCTCTGCGCCCATCATTGCAATACTATAATGTTCCCGACGACGAGGTGTATACCAGTACTAGTGGTTTCGGCACGTTAGATTGTGTGAGACTACGAGCGTTTGTTTAGGTTATGCTGCCCTGGCTTAGGCTTGGATAGCGACGACGTACATGGTGTACACTGTTGTTCGGTGGATTTCTGC
>NW_016960523.1:0-573 GCF_001483705.2 Eufriesea mexicana
TAACCAATCGTAACATAACACAAAATAACGCTCCACCAGCTCCATTGCTCTCATCCCCAGATACGGCTAGAGTATAGTAGAGCACAGTAGAGCGCAGTATTACACCAAATAGCAGTTTATAACAAGATAGTCAAAGCTACCCAAGCCTAGCCCAAACTATCATGACCGATCCAAACGTGGCCTAACTAAACCTAGCATGCCCAGACCACTATTTCCGGCATCTCCAGAACCAAACAAAGCATATTATATCGGATTAGAGCGTAGAAATCCTGCGAAGGTCAGTGCACAGCACAAAAGTCAATGCGATACACTCCTAACCCTACCAAACGTTACACAACCAAACATAACGTGTCCCAAACTGTGGTGCCACGACCACTACTGCTGGCCTCACATGAGCCAATCAGAGTATAAGCAGAGTAATGTAGGACGCTGAAATCAACCGAGTGGCAGTGTATAGTACAAGAGTCAAGGCTATCCGAACCAAACTTAACCAAGCCTAGCCTAAACAGCCTGATCATAGCTCAACATATGTATTCGCGACCACCAGTCCTGGCGTTCACGGACGCAAGCAGA
>NW_016960524.1:0-939 GCF_001483705.2 Eufriesea mexicana
TGGATGGAAGTATGGATGGAAAGATGTGTGGATCGATGGATGTATGGATGGGTGGATGTTTGGGCGGATGAATGTATGGATGGATGGATGAAGGAATGGATGGATGGATTCGTGGGTGGATGTATGGATCGATCGATGTATGGATGGGAGGGTGGATGGATGAATGGATGGATGGCTGTATCGATTGATGGGTGCATTGATGGATAATGGTATGGATGTGCGGATCTACGGATGTATGGATGTATGTATGTATGGCTGTATGGATCGATGGATGTATGGATGGGTGGACGTATGGATGGATGCCTGTATGGATGAATGGTTGTGTGGATGGATTGACGTATGGATGGACGGATGTACGGATGTATAGATGTATGTATTTGTATATGTGCGGATGTGTGGATGGATGGATGTATCGAAGGATGGAAGTACCAATGGATGGATTTATGGATATATGGATGGTGGATGTTTGGATGTATGGATGGATGGACGTACGGATGGATGGATGCGTGGATGTATGGATGTATTGATGTTTGTATGGATGTATGGATGTATGAATGAACGGACATATGTATGGATGTATGGATGCGTGTATGGAAGGGCGTATGTATGGATGCATGTATGGATGGATGTACGGATGCATGGATGTATAGATGTGTGTGTGGATGTATGGTTGGGAGGAAGGACGGAAGAATGAATGAATGGATGGGTGGATGAATGTATGCGTGGATGGGTCGAAAGGTGTATGCGTGGATGTATGGCTGTATGGATGGATGTTTGTATGGGAGAATGTATGGATGTATGTATTGATGTATGGATCGATGTATGGATGGATGTATGATCGGATATATGTGTGGATGTATGGATGCGTGTATGGAGGGGCGTATGTGTGGATGCATGTATGGAAGGATGTATGGATGATGTACGGATGTATGTATGGAT
>NW_016960525.1:0-516 GCF_001483705.2 Eufriesea mexicana
AAGCTATAACCATTGCAATGTTATAGAATCTGGATGGAAAATTCAATTTTATTGACATTTTCGTCTAATATCGCGGTAAGATAGCTTTCTTGCATAAATATGGAGGAAAGATTATATTTTCAAGCTGTAACCATTGCAATGATATAGAATCTTGCGGGAAAATTCAATTTTATTGACATTTTCGTCTAATATCGCGGTAAGATAGCTTTCTTGCATAAATATGGAGGAAAGATTATATTTTCAAGCTGTAACCATTGCAATGATATAGAATCTTGCGGGAAAATTCAATTTTATTGACATTTTCGACTAATAGCGTGGTAAGCCAACTTCCTTGCATAAGTAAGGAGGAAAGATACTTTTGGCCTGCTATAGCCATTGCAATGCTGCAGAATCGAGCCGGAAAGTCCAATTTTATTAACATTTTCGTCCAATATCGTGGTGAGCAATCTTCCATGCATAAGTATGGAGGAAAGATCCTTTTGGCGTGCAATAGCCATTGCAATGCTGTAGAATATG
>NW_016960526.1:0-227 GCF_001483705.2 Eufriesea mexicana
CTCTGACTTTTGTGCTGCACACTGTTATTCGGTGCATTTCCGCGCTCTAGATTGCTCTACTACATTACGCGCGACTCTGGGGAGCGATCAGTGGTGGTCGTGGCACGTTAGTATGAGTTTTTTACGTTCGGTTGGATTAGTTTACGCTAAGTTTGGTGAGGATTGCTTTGACTTTCGTACTATACACTATTACGTAGTGGATTCATGTATCCTACTGTGCTGCACTA
>NW_016960527.1:0-557 GCF_001483705.2 Eufriesea mexicana
CTATTCAAAATCTATAATCTGTCATAGCTTGGAGAATAGGTCACCTAACGCCTTCAACCAATGACAACTACAGCCAAATAGTTGCCAGAGAATTGGTCTATTCAAAATCTGCAACATGCTACCGCTTGGTGAATATATCGCCTAAGGCGTTCAATCCAATAGCATGTACAGTGCTCTACTTTCCAGAGAATAGGTCTATTCAAAATCTATAAGCTGTCACATCTTGGCGAATAGGTCGCCTAACGCCCTCAATCCAATGGCAAGTACAGCTATCTAGTTGCCGGAGAATAGGTCTTTTCGAAATCTATAGTCTGTTATAGCATGGTGAATAGATCGCTTAACGCCTTCAATCCAATGGCAAGTACAGCCATCAACTTGCCAGAGATTTGGTCTAATCAAAATCTATTATCTGTTATAGCTTGGCGAATAGGGCGCCTAACGCCTTCAATCCACAATGGGAAGCACATCCATCTAGTTGCCGGAGAATAGGTCTGTTCAAAATCTAAAAACTTTTATAGCTTGGTGAATAGATCGCCTAACGCCCTCAATCCGATGGC
>NW_016960528.1:0-653 GCF_001483705.2 Eufriesea mexicana
GAATCTGCCCTGAAAGTACAATTTTATTGACAGTTTCGACTAATATCGTGATGAGCTATCTTTCTTGCATGAATAAGGAGAAAAGATCCTATTGGCGTGCTATAGCCATTGCAATGCCCTGGAATCTGGGTGGAAGGTTCAATTTTATTGACATTTTCGACTAATATCGTGGTGAGCCAACTTTCTTGCATAAATAAGGAAGAAGGATTCAATTGGAGCGCTATAGCCATTGCAATGCCATGGAATCTGCCCTGAAAGTACAATTTTATTGACAGTTTCGACTAATATCGTGGTGAGCCAACTTTCTTGCATAAATAAGGAAGAAGGATTCAATTGGAGCGCTATAGCCATTGCAATGATAATGAATGTGGTCGGAAAATTCAATGTTAATGGCATTTTCGACTAATATAGTGGTGAGCTAACTCTCTGGCATAAATAAGAATGGAAGGTTCAATTGGCACGTTATAGCCAATGCAATGCTGTATAATCTGGCTGGAAAATATAATTTCATTGACATTTTCGACTAATATCTTGGTGAGCTAACTCTGTTGCATAAATAAGGAGGAAAGATCCTATTGGAGTGCTAGAGTCATTGCAATGCTACAGAATCTTCCTGAAAAATTCAATTTTATTGACATTTTCGACTAATATCG
>NW_016960529.1:0-359 GCF_001483705.2 Eufriesea mexicana
TGCCCTCCCAAGTGCCAGACACGACATACCAGAGCACAGTACAGCGCATAAATCCTCCGAGTATCAGTGTACAACACAAAAGTCAAAGCAATCACCTCCTAACCTAACCGATCGTAGATTAACCAAACGTGACATAACTCAACCCATCGTGCGGCGACCGCAATTGCTGGCCTCCACAGATTCGAGTAGGGTATTGTGGAGAACAGTAGAGAGAGGAGATCCACCGTATGGCAGTGTATAGCACAAAGGACAAAGCAACCTGACAAACACAGCATAACCTTACCTTCCAAACGTTACCTACCTCAACCAATAGTGCCACGGCCTCCATTCCGGGCCTCCACAGAGACAAGCGGAAGGGA
>NW_016960530.1:0-515 GCF_001483705.2 Eufriesea mexicana
CAGAATCTTTCCTCCTTGTTTATGCAAGAAAGATAGCTCACCACGATATTAGCCGAAAATGTTTATAAAATTGAATTTTCGACACACATTCTGTATCATTGCAGTTTCTATAGCACGCCAATAGAATCTACACTGCTCATTTAGGCAATAAGGATAGCTTTCCACGATAATAGACGAAGCTGTCAATGGTATTGAACTTTCCAGGCAGATTCTATATCATTGGAATGACTATAGCACGCCAAAATAATCTTTCCTCCTTATTTATGCAAGAAAGGTAGCTCGCCACGATATCAGACGAAAATGTAAATAATAATGAATTTTCCAGCCGGATTCTGCAGCATTTCAGCGGGTATAGCACGCCAATGGAATGCTTCCTCGTTATTTATGCAAGAAAGTAAGCTCAGCGCGATATTAGTCAAAAATGTCAATAAAGTTATATTTTCCAGACAGATTCTTCTGCATTGCGGTGGCTATAGCACTGCAATACAATTTTTCCTTCTTACGTAAGCAAGGAA
>NW_016960531.1:0-596 GCF_001483705.2 Eufriesea mexicana
ACCAAACTTATACTAACCTAACCTAACCAAACGTAATATAACACAACCCATCGTGCCGAGACTTCTATTGCTGCCCGCCCGAGAAATAAGTAGATCAGACGCGAGCACAGTAGAGCGTAGACACCCACCGAATTGCAGTGCACTGTACAAAAATAGGAGAAACACCAACCAAACATATCCTAACCTAACCTAGCCTGACGCAGCCTACCTCAATATAACGTGCCGTTAACACTATTGCTGACCTTCTCATCGCAAAGCAGAACATGCAAGGGCACTGTAGATCGCTGAAACCAACCGAATAGCAGTGTACAGCGCAAAAGCCGAGGCTATCACCTCCTAACATAGCAAATCTTGACATAACCAAACATAACATAACGCAACCTTACATGCCGCGACCACGATTGCTGGCATCCTTATTGGAACCAAGCAGAACTTATCAGGGGATAGTAGAACGCAGACATCCATAGAATCGTAATGCATAACGGAAAAGTCTAAGCTGCACATGCCTAACCCATACCAACGGAACCTAACCAAGCATAATATAACTCAACATATCTTGACGCGACCGCTATTGCTGGACTGACCGCGGCCAAGCA
>NW_016960532.1:0-1854 GCF_001483705.2 Eufriesea mexicana
GTAACCTGACACAAACTAACGTGCCTAGACCACAGTTACTGAGATCCCCAGAGCAAAGCAGATGTTATTAGAGCACCGTATGTCGCAGAAATACACCGAATGGCAGTGTACAGCTCAAGAGTTAAAGACCTCGTTTCATAACCTAACAAATAGTAACAGTGCAAATTGTAACATAACTCAAAATAACGTGCCTCGACCACCATTTCTGGGCGCCCCAGATTCGAGTACAGCGTAGTGGAGCACAGTAGAGCTCAAAATTCCACCTAATAACAGTTTACAGCACGAAAGTCAAAGCTATCCGGGCCTAACGCAACGTAATCTAACCTAACAGAACGTATCCTAACATAGCCTAACGTGCCGCGGCCACTATTTCTGGCATCAAGAGGGTCGAGCAGAGCGTAGCAGATCCTTTGTGGAGCATAGAAATCCACCGAAGTGCGGTGTATAGCACAAAAGTCTAGGCTATCTTATTCCAACCTCGCCGAATGTAACATAAACAAACGTAACATGACTCAACCTAACATGCCTAGAACACTATTGCTGACCTCCGAAGTGCAAGGCCGGCCGTGTTGTAGCACAGCAGATCGCAGGAACCCACCGAATAGCAGTGTACATCACAAAGGTCAAAAAACTCTGACAAATCTTTCATAACCTAACCTAACGAAACGTAACCCGACACAACCTAGCGTGCGGAGAGCACAAATACTGGCCATCACAGAGACAGGCAGAACATATTAGTGCACATTAGAGCAGAGAATTCCTCCGAATAGTAGCGTACGGCACATATGTCTAAGCTACTCTCTCCTAGCATAGCCAGACGTTTCATAAGCAAACGTAACCTATTTCATACTAAGGCGCAGAGACCACAATTGTTGGCCTCGCCGGAGGCAAGCAGAAGATGTTTGAACTTCGTAGAGCGCAGAAATCCGCCGATATCAGTGTTTAGCACAAAAGACTATACAATCCTATCCGACCATCACCCAATGTAGCATAACCAAACGTAGCATAACTCGTCCTAACCTGACGAGGCCGGTACTGCTGGCCTCTTCACGGCCACGCAGAATATACTAGAGCCCAGCAGAGCACAGAAATCCGCCGCACTGAAGTGTAGAGCACAAAAGTCAAACGTACCCTGACATGATATGTCCTAACCAAACCTACCCTAACGTAGAGTAACACAACATAATGTGACGAGAACAGTATTGCTGGACTCCTCAGAGCAAAGCACAGTGCCGTGGGACGCAGTAGGACAAAGAAATCCACTGAATAGCAGTGCAAGGCACAATAGTAAATGTATCCTATCCTAACCTAGCCAAACGTAACATATCCAAACGTAACGAAACTAAACCTAACATGACGAGACAATTATTGTTGGCCTGCACAGAGGCAAGCAGAATAAACTAGAGCAGGGTAGAGCGCAGAAATCCACCGCAATTCTGTGAATAGCACAAGAGTCGACGATATACTGACCTAACGAAACGAAACCTATCGTAACCAATCGTAACCTAATTAAACGTAACGTGCCGAGACCGCTATTGCTCGCCTGCCAAGCGCCAAGCAGGATATGCTAGAGCGCAGCATAGCGCAGAAATCCAGCGCACTGCAGAGTACAGCACAAAAGTCAGAAACACGCTAACCTAACATGTCCCAAACTAACATGTGCAAACGTTGTGTAACTCAGCATATCGTGAAGAGACCAATATTGCTGTCCTCTCCAGAGCCAAGCAGACCATATTAGAGCACATTAGAGCGCAGGAATCCACGGCATAGAAGTGAATATCAGAAAAGTCGAAGATAACCTAACCTAACCTGACCTAACATAACCTGACGGAATGTAGCGTAACTCAAAGTAGC
>NW_016960532.1:9345-10400 GCF_001483705.2 Eufriesea mexicana
CCAATCGTGTCCTTACTCAGCCTATCGTGCCGAGACCACTACTGCTGGTCTCCCCAGGGCCATGCAGAACTTACTAGAGTACAGTTGATCGCAGAAATCCACCATACAACAGTGTATACAACGTAAGTCGAAGCTATCCGTATCCACCTTAAACTAACGTAACCCAACCGAACGTAGCATAACTGAACCTAACGTGCCGAAACCACTATTGCTGGTCTCCACAGAGTCATGCAGAGCATTGCAGAGCAATGTAGTACACTGAAATCGACCGGATAGCAGTGTATAGCACATAGGTCAAAGTTATCCTTTCCCAACCTATCCAAACGTAACATGACTCACCCTAATCCGCCGAGACCACTATTACTGCCCTCCCCAGTGCCACGCAGAACACATTACGGCAATGTATCGCGCATAAATCCACCGAAAAGCAGTTTATACAACGAAAGGCTATGTTATCCAAACCTAACCTAGTTTAACATACCCCAAACTAACGTAGCATAACTCAAACTAGCGTGCCGAGACCACTATTACTGGCCTCCCCAGAGTCGACCAGAGCACATTAGAGCAATGCGGAGCGTAGGAATGCACCGAATAGTGGTGTATAGACCAAAGGTCTATGCTACCCTCTCCTAACGTATACAAGCATGACATAGCAATCGAAACTACTCACCGCTTCGCACCGCGACCACTATTGCTGGCATCCCCAGGGTCGAACCGATTACAGCTGTGTACAGTAGAGCGCAGATATCCACTGAATAGCAGTACATAGCACAAAACTCAAAGCCACCGTTGCAGAACATAACCAAATATGATATAACCAGACGTAACCTGACACAAACTAACGTGCCTAGACCACAGTTACTGAGATGCCCAGAGCAAAGCAGATCTTGTTAGAGCACCGTAGGTCGCAGAAATACACCGAATGGCAGTGTACAGCTCAAGAGTTAAAGACCTCGTTTCATAACCTAACAAACAGTAACAGTGCAAATTGCAACAAAACTCAAAGTAACGTGCCTCGACCACCATTTCTGGGCACCTCAGATTCGAGTACAGCG
>NW_016960533.1:0-430 GCF_001483705.2 Eufriesea mexicana
ACTATCGTGCTGTGTATTTTAAAATTCTCCTGCCATAACTGATTTAAACATCGATTATTCTAGGAATGCTGTGGAATTTAAATCATCACTGAATAGATTAAACATACGACTCCAGTGCACTGTTGGTGGATACAACAACTGCCACCTCGGGAGATGCAAATATCTTCAGAAGCAGTTGTATGCAATGATCATTCTGGAACTACTGTGGAATTTAAATCATAAGTGAATAGTTCGATCCAACGTCTGCAATACTGGTATCATGGCTGCATGTTATGTCAATTGTCAGTACCTCGTGCTATAAAGGATATGTGCTATATCATTGTGGAATTGCTGTAGAATCTACATCATCATTGAACATGGTAATTCGACGGCTACAGGTTGCCATTAATGGATGTACCAAGTGCCATACTGTCAAATGTAAATATATGAT
>NW_016960534.1:0-1060 GCF_001483705.2 Eufriesea mexicana
AGCACGGCAGACAGCAGGCTTCCAATGCATTGCAGTGTATAGCATAAGGGACAATGGTGTCATAATCAAACCTGACCTAACCTGACCTATTCAAACGTAGCCTAACACAATAAAACATGCCGCGACCACCACTAATGGCCTTCGTAGAGACAAGCAGAGCATATTAAAGCACATTGGAACCGAGAAATCTGAGGAAAAGCTGTGTACAGCACAAAAGTGAGAGTGACCTATCCTGGCATAGCCAGACATAACGTAACCATGCGCTACATAACTCAATCTAACACGACGAGGCCGCCATTGCTGGCCTCCACAGGGGAAAGCTGCATGTAATAGGAAGCAGTAGTGCACAGAAATCCGCCGCATGGTAATGAAAAGCACAAAAGCCGTAGATATCCTAGCATAACCCGACCCAAGTTTACCCAATCAAACGTAGCGTAGCTCATCAAAACTTTCCTCGACTGCTGCTTTCGGCATACCCGGAGGCAAGCAGAATTTAGTAGAGCACAGTAGATCACAGAAATCCGACGAAAAGCTGTGCTCAGCGCGAAAGTCAAAGCCATCCTAACCAAATTTTACCAGCCTATCTGAACCTAGCGTAACCTAACACAAACTAACGTGCCACGAACACTAATGCACGTCTCCCCTAGGACGAGCAGAGTATAGTTGAGCAATGTAGGGCGCAGACCTCCACCGAGTAGCAGTATATAGCACAAGAGACAAAGAAATCCTGACCAAGCGTTCCTAACCTAACCTAACGGAACGAAACCTAACTCAAGCTAACGTGCCGAGAACACACTTACTGGCCACCCCAATGGCAAGCGGGACATATTCGAGCGCAGTAGAGAACAATAATCAACCGAAAAGCAGCGCAGGACACAGAAGTCAAATATATTCTATCCTAACCTTGCCAAACGTGACATAAGCAAGCGTAGCATAACTCAGCCTACCGTGCCGAGAAAAATATTGCTGACGTTCACAGCGTCAAGCAGAATATACCAGGGCACAGTAGAGCACAGTAATCCACCGCATTGTTGTGTATAGCGGAAAAGGCAAACATACC
>NW_016960534.1:1549-3363 GCF_001483705.2 Eufriesea mexicana
ATTACAGGAATCCTCCGAACAGCTGTGTAAAGCACAAAAGTCGAAGCAGCGCCTCCTAGCCCAGTAAAACGTAACAGATACAAACGAAACCTACCTCAAACTAACGTGCAGAGGCCGTTATTGCTGGCATCCCGAGGGCCAAGCTGAATATACTAGGGCACATTAGAGCTCAGAAATCCACTGAGAATCAGTGAATAGCACAGTAGTCGAAGCAGACTATCCCAACCTAATCAAACGTAACATAAGTAAGCGTAGCTGTACTCAGACTAGCATGCCGAGAACACTACCGCTGGCCTCTCCAGTTCCAAGCAGAATATGCTAGACTCAATAGAGCGCAGAAATCCGCGGTTCGTCGTGTATAGTGCAAAAGTCTGGACTATCCCATCCGAAAATCAGCAGACGTAACGCATTGAAACATAGCATAACTCAACAGGACGTGCCGCGACCACTGCTCCTGGCCTCCCAAGAGCCAAGCAGAATGCAGTAGGGTAAAGGGGATCACAGAAACTCACGTAATAGCAGTGTAAAGCACAAAGGTCAAAGTAGCCTTTCCTAACATAGCCAACCGTAACATAACCTAACATAGCGTAACTCAACTGGGCATGGCGAGACAACTATTGCTGACCTCCACAGAGACAAGTAGAGTATACTGGAGCATAGCAGTTCGCAGGAATTCTCCGTATTGCAGGGAATAGCACAAAAGTTGAAGATGTTCTAACATATTCCGACCCAACCTAACCAAACCAATCGTAGGGTAACCAAAGACAGCGTGTCGCGACCCCTGCTGCCGGACTCCACTTAGCAAAGCAGAATGCAGTAAAGCACAGTAGATGCCAGGAACCTGCCGGATAATAGTGTACAGCGCGAAAGTCGAAGCTATCCTATGCAAACTTAACCTAACCTGACCTAACGAAGCGTAACCTGACTCAACAGAACGTGCCGAGACCACTATTGCTGGCCTTCCCAGAGCCAAGCTGAAAATATAAGAGCAGCGTAGGACGCAGGAATCCGCCTAATTGCAGACTATAGCACTAAAGTCAAAGCTGTCCTCTCCTAACGTAACCAACCCTGACAAAACCAAACGTCGCATAGAAAACCTAGCGTGCCGAGACCACTATTGCTGGGCTCCACAGGGCCAAGCAGAACACAATAGGGTAGAGTAGAGCACAGAAATCCATATCTTCGCAGTGTATATCAGGAAAGTCGAAACTACCAGTACCTAACCGAGACCAACGCAACATAAACGAACGTAACCTATCTCAACCTAACGGGACGAGACCGTTAATGCGGCCCTCACAAGATCCAAGCAGTACATACTATAGCACAGTGGTACTTATAAATCCACGGAACAGCAGCGTACCGCTCAATGTTTCATCAGACCTGACCAAACTTAATGCAAACCCAACCTAGCCGAATGTAACGTGGATAAACGTAACGTGCTGAGACAACTATGACTGTCCTTCCGAAAGCCCAGCTGAGAATATTTGAGCACGGTAGGGCGCAGCAATCCACCTAATAGCAGACTATAGCACTAAACCGAAAGCTATCCTCTCCTAACTTAACCAACCGTAACATAACGAAGCGTAACCAAACTTAGGCTAAAGTGCCGCGGTCAAAAATTCTGGCCTCCTATTAGCCATGCAGAGCACACTAGTGAAAAGTGCAACGCAGAAATCCATAGAATCGCAGTGTATATTGGGATAGTAATAGCTACATAAGCCTAACGCAGACCAACAGAACAGAGCCAAACGTAGCCTAACTCGATCTACCGTGTCGAAACAGCTCTCCCCCCCCCCCCCCCCCCCCCCCCCCCC
>NW_016960535.1:0-909 GCF_001483705.2 Eufriesea mexicana
ATGGATGTACGGATGTATGGATGTATATATGTACGGATGTATGCATGGATAGATGTGTGGATCCATGGATGTATGGACGTATGGATGTGTGGATGTATGAATGTTCGAGTGTATGGATGTACGGATGTATGGATGTACGGATGTATGGATGTATATATGTGCGGATGTATGCATGGATAGATGTGATGTATGGATGGATGGATGGATGGTTCGATTTATGTACGGATGGGTGGATGTATGGTTGGATGGAAGTGTGGAAAGTGGATGTATGGATGGATGTATGTATTGATGAATGGCTGTATGGATGGTTGGATGAATGGGTGGATTGAGGTATGTATGCATGTATGTATGGACGAATGTATGTATGTATTTATGGAGCTGTGTATTGATGTGTGTATGGATGCATGGATGTATGCATGGGTTGTTGGATGGATGCACGGATGGAAGGATGTATGGGTCGATGGACGAATGGATGTGTGGACATATATATGTACGGACGTATGGATGGTTGTATGGATGTATGGATGTATGGATTGATGGTTGTATGCATGTGAGGATGTATTGATGTACGCGTGCATGGATGTATGGATGCATGGATATATGCATATGTGGGTGGATGAATGGATGGATGGTTGTATGCAAGTGTGGATGTATTGACGTAAGCGTATATGTTTGCACGGATGCATGGATATATGCACATGTGGGTGGATGAATGGATGGATGGATGGACGGAAGAACGGATGTATGAATGGATGTTTGTATGGATGTATGCATGGATGTACGCATGGATGTATGTATGGATGTTTGTATGGGTGTACGTATGTATGTATGTATAGATGTATGAAAGAATGTGTGTATGGATGTATGTATGGATTTATGTACGCGTGTATGTATGAATCTGTGTATTGA
>NW_016960536.1:0-487 GCF_001483705.2 Eufriesea mexicana
GACTTTTGTGCTAAACACTGCACTTCGGTAGGTTTCCGGCCTCTACATTGCTCTGCTATACTCAGCTTAGCTCCCGTGAGACCGGCAATAGCGGTCGTGACACGTCAGTTTGGGTTACGCTACGTCTGCTTGTGATACGTTTGGTTAGGTTGGGATAGGATTGCCTTGACATTTGTGCTGCACACTGCCATCCGGTGGATTCCTGCGCTCTACTGTGCTATGCTATTTTCTTATTGGACATAGGTGTCCAGAAATATTGATCGCGGAACGATATGCTGAATTAGGCAACGTTTGGCTACGTTACGTTTGCTTGGGTTAGGTATGGAATGATTTGACTCTCGTGGTATACACTGATATTCGGCGGATTCCTATAATCTACTGTGATCTACTATGCTAGGCCCTGGTGGGTCCAGCAGTAGTGGTAGCAGCACGTCACGCTGTTTTATGTTAAGCTCGTTTATATTACGATTGGCTATGTAAGGCGGTG
>NW_016960537.1:0-1037 GCF_001483705.2 Eufriesea mexicana
GACTAGCGGTGTATAACATAAAAGTCAAAACCACCCTGTCCTAACCTAACAAAGCGTAACATTACCAAACGTTATTTTCCTTAATCTAACGTGCTGAGATAACCATTGCTGGTATCTCCAGAGGAAAGCAGCGCATATTAGAGCACAGTAGAGCGGAGAAATCGACCGAATATCAGTGTGTAGCGCAAAAGTCATAGTTATCCTTTGCTAACATGACCAATTGTAACATTACCAAACGCAACCTAACACAGCCTGACGTGCCGAGACCACGACTACTGGCATCACCACAGCCAAGCAGAACATATTAGTGGACAGTAGAACTCAGAAATCCATAGATTTGAAGCGTATATCAGAAAAGCCTAAGCCACGCAAGCCTAACCCAAACTAACAGAGTGTAAGCAAACGTAGCATATTTCGACATTAAGAGCCGCGACCGCTATTGCTGGAATCCCAGGGCTAAGCAGGATATAGTAGAGCTCAGTAGAGCGTAGAAATCCTCCGGAAATCAGTGTCTACCACGAAAGTCGGATCTACCCAAGCCTAACCCAAACTAACTTATCGCAGCCATACGTAGCCTATCTCCACCACAGTTACTGCCAGCCACAGAGCCGAGTAGAATATCTCCGCCACAGTTACTGCCAGCCGCAAAGCCGAGCAGAGTATCATGGAGCAATGTAGGGCGATGAAATCCACCGGATGGCAGTCTATAGCACAGAAGTCAAATGTATCCTGTCAAAACCTACCGAAACTTAATATAAAGGAACGTAACATAACATAACCGAGCATGCCGAGGCCACTATTGCTAGGCTCCACAGCGCCAAGCAGAATGTACTGGTGCACAGTAGTGCCCAGTAATCCACCGCATTGCTGTGTATAACACTAGAGTGGAAGATACCATAACCTAACCTGCCTTAACCTAACATAACCGAACGTGGGCTAACTCAACATAAGGTGCTGAAACTACTATTTCTGGTCTCCACAGAGCCAAGCAGAGGATATTACAGCAATGTACTGCGCAGTTATATTCATAATGGCGG
>NW_016960538.1:0-634 GCF_001483705.2 Eufriesea mexicana
TCAAACAAACCTAACCTAACCAAACGTAACCTATCTCAACTTGACGAGCCGCGGCTACTATTTTTGGCCTCTCCAGATCAGATCAGGGCATATTAGATGACAGTAGTGCGCAGAAATCCGCAGAATAGCAGTGTCGGCACAGAGGACAAGGATATCCTATCCTAAACCGACATAACCTACTCTAACCAAACGTAATGTAACACATCCTAACATGTCGCGAACACTATTTTTGGCCTCCCGAGAGCAAAGCAGAGCATATTAGGTCGAAGTAGAGCGCAGAAATACATCGTATAGCAGCGTGCGGCACGAAAGACGAAGCTCTCCTTTTCTAACCTAACCAATCGTAGCATAAGCGGACGCACCGTAACGCAACCTGGCGTGACACGGCAGCTACTGTTGGCCGTACGACACCTAACCAGAGTAAGACACCTAACCAGAGTACAGCAGAGCAATGTAGAACGCTGGAATGATCCGAAGAGCAGTGTATAGCTCAAAAGTCAAAGATATCCTAGTCAAACCAAACCAAACCAAACCATTCAAAACGTAACATAATTCAACCTATCGTGCCGAGAGCACTATTCCTGGCGTCCACGGAGACAAGTAGAGCGTGATAGCGCACAGAAGAGCGCAGGAG
>NW_016960539.1:0-839 GCF_001483705.2 Eufriesea mexicana
AGGAAAGATTCTATTGCCGTGTTATAGCCATTGCATTGCTATAGGATAACGTTGGAAAATTCAATTTTACTGACATTTTCGATAAATATCGCGGTGAGCTATTTTTCTTTCATAAATAAGGAGGGAAGATTCTATTGGCGTGATATAGCCATTGCAATGCTATAGAATCAGGCTGGAAAATTCAATTTTATTGACATTCTCGAGTAATATCGTGGTGAGCTAACTTTCTTGCTTAGATAATGAGGAAGGATTCTATTGGCGTGCTATAGACATTGCAATGCTATTGAATCTGCCTGGAAGATTCAACTTTATTGACATTTTCCACAATATCGTGGTGAGCTACCTCCCTTGTATACGTAAGGGAGAAGAATTCCATTGGCCTACTATAGCCATTGCAATGCTTTAGAATCTGGCCGGAAAATTCAATTGTTTGACATTTGCGACTTATATCGCTTTCAGATAACTGTCCTGCATAAATAAGGAGGAAAGATTCCATTGGCGTGCTATAGCAATTGCATTGCTATAGAATATGCGTGGAAAATCCAATTTTATTGACATTTTCGACTAATACCGTGGTGAGCTAGCTGTCTTGTACAAATTAGGAGAAAAGATTCCATTGGCGTGCTATAGCAATTGCATTGCTATAGAATATGCGTGGAAAATCCAATTTTATTGACATTTTCGACTAATACCGTGGTGAGCTAGCTGTCTTGTACAAATTAGGAGAAAAGATTCCATTGGCGTGCTATAGCAATTGCATTGCTATAGAATATGCGTGGAAAATCCAATTTTATTGACATTTTCGACTAATGTTGTGGTGAGCTAACTGTCATTCATTA
>NW_016960540.1:0-780 GCF_001483705.2 Eufriesea mexicana
GCCGTGTATAGCTCAAAAGTCAGCGCTATCCGAACCAAAAATAACCAAACCTATCCTAAACAAACGAAATATAACTCAATCTAACGTGCCGAAGCCACTATACTGGCGTCCATAGACACAAGCAGAGTGGAATAGCGCACAGTGGAGCGCAGAAGTCCATGGAATAGCAGTGTGTAGCACAGAAGTCAAAGCTATCCTAATCTAACGCTAAGTAGCCTAACCCAACAAAACGTATTCTAACTCAACCTAACGTCAAAGTTACACTATCCTAACCTAAACAAGCGTAACCAGACCAAACGTAACATGACCCAACGAAACGTGACGGGAGCACTATTGCCGACCTCCCAGCGCCAAGCAGCGCATACTAGAGGATCCTAGAGCCCAGAGGTCCATAGAATCGCAGTGTACAGCAGAAAAGTCTAAGCTACCCTTTCCGAACCTAACCAATCGTAACATACACAAACGTAACCTAACACAGCCTAAGGAGTCGCGACAGAATCTACCGAATAACAGTGTGTACCACGAAAGTCAAGGCTATCAGAAGCTAACCCAGACAAACATATTCTAACCAAACGTAATCTATCTCAACCTAACGTGACGCGACCACTATTGCTGGCCTCCCCATCTCCAAACAGAACATATTACAGGAGGGTAGAGAGCAGAAATCCATAGAAGCAGAGTGTAGAGCAAGTGAGTCAAAGATATCCAAACCAATCCCAAACGAACATAACCTAGCCGAACGTAACCAAACTCAACCGTACGTGCCGCGACCACTATTGC
>NW_016960541.1:0-793 GCF_001483705.2 Eufriesea mexicana
CCACTCGGCTCTTGGAAGCCAGCAATAGATGCCGTGGCACATTAGGTTGTGTTAGGTTATGTTCGTTAGTGCACGTTTTTTGTGCTTGATCAGGAAAGCTCTAACTTTCGTGCTGTACACTGCTTTTCGATGGATTTCTGCGGCCTACAGTGCTCCAGTATATTCTGCTTGGCTCCGGGGATGCCAGCAACAGTGGTCGCGGCACGATATTTTGAGCCATGCTTCGTTTGGTTAAGTTAGGTTAGTTCGGGTAAGGTAAAGACACCATCGACTCATGTGCTGTACCCTGCTATTCGGAGGATTCCTGCGCTCCACATTGCTCTACTACTCTCCGCCCGCCTCTGAGGAAACGAGCAATAGTGGTCGTGTCACGTTAGGTTGAGATATATAACTGCTGGTTATGTCACGTTTGGTTGTGTAGGGACAGGATAGCTGTTACTTTTACGCTATACGCCGTTTTTCGGCGCATTTATGCCTGCTACTGTGCTCTAGTGCATTCTGCTTGCTTCTGCAGGACCAGCAACAGTTGTCTCGGCACGTTGGGATAAGTTGGTTTGCGTTCGTTTATATTACGTTTGGAAAGGATAGGATAGGATAGCTTTGGCTCGACCCGTTAGCTTGTGTTATCCTACGTTTGGTTACGTAACGTTAGTTTGGGTTATGTATCGATATATTTGTCTTTAGTGGCGTACGCAGATATTAGGTGGATTTCTACGCCCTACTGTGCTCTATTGTATCCTCCATGGCCATGTGGGGTCCAGTAATATTGGTTGCAGCACGTTACGTTGAGTTA
>NW_016960542.1:0-485 GCF_001483705.2 Eufriesea mexicana
CTCTGGAATCTGGCTGGAAAGTTCAATTTTATGGACAGTTTCGACTAATATCGTGATGAGCTATCTTTCTTCCATAAACCTGGAGGAAAGATTCTGTTGGCATTCTATAGGCATTGCAATGCTATAGAATCTTGCTGGAAAATTCAATTTTATTGTCATTTTCAGCTAATATCGTGGTGAGATATCTTCCTTGCACAAGTTAGGAGAAAGATCCTTTTGTAGTGCTACAGCGATTGCAATGTCATAGAATCTGGCTGGAAAGTTCAATTTTATTGACATTTTGGACTAATATCGTGTAAAGCTAACTTATGTAAAGCTAACTTTCTTGCATAAATAAGGTGATAAGATTCTATTGGCGCGCTATAGGCATTGCAATGCAATAGAATCTTGCTAGAAAATTCAATTTTATTGACATTTTCGACTAATATTGTTGTGCGCTACCTTTCTTGCATAAATAAAGAGGAAATATCCTTTTGGCGTGCTAT
>NW_016960543.1:0-516 GCF_001483705.2 Eufriesea mexicana
AGCAAATACAGCCATCTACTTGCCAGATAATAGGTGTATTCAAAATCTATAACCTGTTATAGCCTGGTGAATAGATCGCCCAACGCCTTCAATCCAAAGGCAAGTTCAGCCATCTACTTGCCAGAGGATAAGTATATTCAAAATCTATAAGCTGTCAAAGCTTGGCGATTAGATCGCCTAAGGCATTCAATCCAATGTCAAATACAGCCATCTACTTGCCCGAGAATAGGTCTATTCAAAATCTGTAACCTGTTATAGCTTGGTGAATAGATCGCCTAACGCCTTCAAACTAACGCCTTCAATCCAATGGCAAGTACTGCCATCTACTTGCCAGAGAATAAGTCTATTCAAAATCTATAAGCTGCCACAGCTTGGCGATTAGATCGCCTTACGCATTCAATCCAATGTCAAATAGAGCCATCTACTTGCCAGAGAATAGGTCTATTCAAAATATGTAACCTGTTGTAGCTTGGTGAATAGATCGCCTAACGCCTTCAACCCAATGGCAAGTACAGC
>NW_016960544.1:0-510 GCF_001483705.2 Eufriesea mexicana
GCAGAGCATATTGGAGCACACTGGAGCGCAGGAATCCACGGAATACCATTGTACACCACTAAAGTTAAAGGAGCCTATCCAAACCTAGCCACACGTGACATACCCAATCGTAGCCCAGCTCAACCTAACATGGCGAGACCACCATTGCTGGCCGCCCCAGTGCCAAGCAGAATATAGTAGAGGCGAGTGGAGTAGAGAAATCCACCGAGTAGCAGTGTATAGCACGATAGTCAAAGATAACACTTGACACAACCTAACCCAGACAGACGTTACATAACACAACCTAACGTGCCGAGGCCACTATCGCTGGCTTCCCCAGTGACAAGCAGAGAATATTAGAAAACAGTAGAGCGCTGAAGTCGACGGGACAGCAGTGTATAGCACAAAAGACATGGCTATCCTATCCTAATATATCCAATCTTAACATAGGCAAACGTGACATAGCTCGACCAAGCGTACCTCGGCCACTATTTCTGGCCTCCAGGGAGCCAAGGTGGAGTTACTCTAGGG
>NW_016960545.1:0-1078 GCF_001483705.2 Eufriesea mexicana
AATCTATACATACACCCAAACATCCATACGTCCACCCATCCATACTTCCACCGATCCATACATACATCCATCCATACATCGGTCCACCAATCCATCCATTTATCCATCCATACATCCATACATACATCAATGCATATATCCATACATACACCCATACATTCATCCATACATAATCCTTACACACATCCATACATACATCCATACAAAAATCCATACATACATCCATACAAACACCCCATTTATACATCCATGCATACATCCATGCATAATCCTTACATACATCCATTCATACAACCCTACATACATCCATACAAACATTCTTACATACATCCATACATACATCCATACAAACACCCATACGTACATCCATGCATACATCCATACATACATCCATACAAACACCCATACATACACCCGTCCATCCATCAATGCATCCTTACATCCTCACATCCATGCGTCCTTACATACATCCATACACACACAGTTGACTACGTCCATTCATCCATTCATACATACAACCATACGTTCATAAATACATCCATACATCCGTTCATCCGTCCATCCATACTCCAATCTATACACACACCCAACCATCCATACAGCCATCCATACGTGCGTCCATCCATCCATACATCCATCCTTCCATACACCCATCCATCCATAAGTCCATCGATCCATAACCGATTTATCCATACATTCGTCCACCAATCCATCAATCCATCATTCCATCCATACATACATCCATACAAACTTCCATACATACATCCATACATCCATCCATCCATACATCCACCTATCCATACATCCTTCCGTCCATACTTCCGTCCACCAATCCATCCATCCATCCATGCATCCATACACACATCAGTACACAGATTCATACATAAAGTACATAAATTCATACATACATCCGTACATACATTCCTTCATACATCTGTACATACATACATCCGTACATCCATACAAACATCGATACATACACCCACACATACATCCATGCATACATCCATACATTCATACATACATCCGTTCATCCATACATTCGTACATCCATACATCCATACACCCATACATGCAT
>NW_016960546.1:0-1018 GCF_001483705.2 Eufriesea mexicana
GCTATAATCTGCTAAACTCTGGGGGGCCAGCAACAGTGGTCGTGGCGCGATATGTTGAGTTAGGTTACGTTTGGTTGTGTTTCGCTCGGATAGGTAACGTAGGAAACCTAACGAGTCGAGGCCACAGTTGCTGACCTCCCAAGAGCCACGCAGAATATAATATAGCATAGTTCAGCACAGAAATCCGCCAAATTGCAGTGAAAAGCACAATTGTCGAAGCCGTCCTAACGAAACCTAACTTAAGCTAACATAACCAAACGTAATTTAACACAACCTTACGCGCCGAGACCACAATTGCTCTCTTCCTCAGAGCCAAGCAGAATAAACTAGAGCACAGTAGATCGCGGAAATCTACCGCATTGCAACGGATAACTGTAAAGTTGAAGATATCCTGACGAAACCTGACCTAACGGTGCGTAATCAAATCTACCTTGCTGCCACCACCATTGCTGGTGTACCTGGAGAAAAGCAGAACTTATTATATCTCAGCAGAGCGCGAACGTCCGCCGAATAGCAGCGTATAGCACTATAGACAAATCCATCCTGAACAAACCCAACCAAACATAACCCAAACCAAGAAAAACCTAACGAAACGGAGAGTAACTAAACTAAACCTGCCAAGAATACTATTGCACACAGGTGCAAGCAGGATTTAGTAGAGCACAGTGGAATGCAGGAAGCCTCCAAAGAGCAGTGTATAGCACAAAGGTAATAGGTATCCTAACATAACCAGTCCAAGCCTAATCAAACAGAACATAGCCTAAATCAAACTAGCGCGAGAAGACCGGCATTGCTGCCATCCCCAGAGCCAAGCAGAACATGCTAGAGCACAGCATAGCGCAGGAATCCAACATACGGCAGCGTATAGCACAAAAGTCTAAGCAGCCATATACTAACGGAGCCAAACGTAAATCAACTAAAAGTAACATAATGTAACATAATGCAACCTCACGTTCCACGACCACCATTACTGGCCACACGAGAGCCAAGCATTTTGTAATAGGGCACTGCAGAGCGC
>NW_016960547.1:0-279 GCF_001483705.2 Eufriesea mexicana
GTTAGGTTAGGTTACGTTAATTTAGGTTAGGTTAGGTTTGGTTGGGTTACGTTACGTTCGGTGAGGTTCGGATAGTTAAAGTTTAGTTAAGTAGGTTAGGTTAAGTTTTGTGAGGTTAGGTTCGGTTATGTTACGTTGGGGTTGGTTGGATTGGGTTGAGTTGGTTTGAAATAGATAAAGTTTGGTTAGGTAGGTGACGTTAGGTTTTGTGAGATTTGGTTAGGTTTGGTTAGGTTATGTTGGGTCAGGTTAGGTTAGGTTAGGTTAGGTTATGTCGGG
>NW_016960547.1:381-907 GCF_001483705.2 Eufriesea mexicana
TTAGGTTAGGTGAGGTCACGTTACGCCCGGTTAGGCCAGGTCATGTTAGGTTAGGTTCGGTCAGGTCAGGTCAGTTTATGTTAGGTTAGGTTACGTTACGTTACGACATGTTAGGTTCGGAGAGGTGATGTTTGGTTAGGTTGGTTACGCTAGGTTCTGTGAAATTAGGTTCGGTTAGGTTTGGTTATTTTCGGTTACGTTAGGTTAGGTTAGGTTAGGTGAGTTTAGGTTAGGTCGGGTTAGGTTGGGTTAGGTTGGCTTGGGTTCGTTGGATTCGGTTGGGTTAGGTTAGGTTAGGCTTGGTTATGTTAGATTAGGTTTCGTTAATTTAGATTAGGTAAGGTTAGGTTGTGCTACGTTACGTAAGGTTTGGTTCGGGTCGGTTGGGTTAGGTTAGGTAAGGTTATGTCGGGTTAGGATAGGTTAGGTTAGGTTAGGGTAGGTTATGTTAGGTTAGGTTACATTAACTTAGGTTAGGTTAGCTTTGGTTGGGTTACGTTAGGTTAGGTTAGGTTCGGATAGTTAA
>NW_016960548.1:0-239 GCF_001483705.2 Eufriesea mexicana
GCAGTGTTATCACAAAAGTAAAAGCTAACCTATCCCGAGATAACCAACTTTCACATAACCGAAGGTAAGGTAACCTAACCTAATATGCTGAGACCTCTGTTGCATGCATCCCCACGGCCAAGCAGGATGAAGTAGGGCGCAGTGTAAATCCTGCAAATAACAGTGTGTAGTGCGATAGTAAAGCTATCCTAACCAAACCTTTCATAACCTAACCTAAGCAAACGTAACATGACTCAACC
>NW_016960549.1:0-204 GCF_001483705.2 Eufriesea mexicana
TGCTCTGGCGAGGCCAGAAGTAGTCATCACGGCATGTTTGATTGAGTTACGTTACATTTCGTTTTGCTACGATTGCCTATATTAGGATAGGAGAGCACTGACTTTTGTACTGTACACTGCTATTCGGAGGCTTTCTGCGATCTACATCGTACTAGTATGCCCTGCCTGGCACTGGGGAGGCCAGCAGTAGTTGGCTTGGCACGT
>NW_016960549.1:228-579 GCF_001483705.2 Eufriesea mexicana
CGTTTGGTTTGGTTAGGATAGGATAGCTCTGAGTTTGTGCTATGCACTGCTATTCGGTGGATTGCTGCGCTCTGCTGCGATCCAATATTTTCTGCTAGGCTCTGTGGTGTCCAGCACGTGTGGTTAGGTTAGGTTAGGTTAAGTTATGTTTGGATAGGTTTGGTTACGTTACGTAAGGTTTGGTTAGGATAGCTTTGACTTCTGAACTCTACACTGTTATTTCGTGCATTTCAGCGATCTACTTAGCTCAAACATATTCTACATGGCCCTGGCGAGACCAGCAATTGCAGTCGCGACACGTTAGGTAGAGCTATGTTACGTTTGGTTAGGATATGTTTGTTGGTTAGGTTT
>NW_016960550.1:0-492 GCF_001483705.2 Eufriesea mexicana
ACATCCATAAACCCGTCCATTCGTAACTCCACCATTCGATACATCCATCCATCCATATATCCACACATATATAAATCCATACATCCATACATACATCCATACGCACATACATCCACCCATGCATACACCCATACACACATACATACATACAACCATCCATACATCCATACATACATCCATACACACATCCATACATACATCCATAGATATATCCGTACATGCATCCGTACATGCATCCACACACATACATGCATCCATACATACGCCATTTCATCCAACCATGCATCCTGACTTCCATCCATCCTCTCACCCACTTTTCACTTCAACCACCGAACCATTCATCCACCCGCACATCCATACATCCATACACCCATCATTCCATACATCCACCAATCCACACATCATCCCATCCATACATACATCGACCCTTAATCCATCCATCCATACATCCATCATCCAATCCATCCATCCATCTATACATCCATAAGTACA
>NW_016960551.1:0-779 GCF_001483705.2 Eufriesea mexicana
AAAATGTCAATAAAATTGAACTTTCCAGCCAAATTCTATAGCATTGCAATGGCTATAGCACGCACAAAGAATCTTTCCTCGATATTTATGCAAGAAAGATAACTCCCCACGATATTAATCGAAAATATCAATAAAATTGAATTTTCCAGTCAGATTCTACAGCAATGTAATGTCTATAGCTCGCCAATAGTATCTTTCCTCCTAATATATGCAAAAAAGTTAGCTCACCACGAAATTAGTCGAAATTGTCAATAACATTGATTTTTCCATCCAGATTCTACAGCGTTTCAATGGCGACAGCACCCCAATAAAATCTTTCCTCCTTATTTATGCAAGAAAGTTAGCTCACCACGATATTAGTCGAAAATGTCAAGAAAATTGAATTTTACAGCGTGATTCTGTAGCATTGCTATGGCTATAGCACGCCAATAGAATCTTTCCTCCTTATTTATGCAAGGTATTTATCTCGCCACGATATTTGACGATAATATCAATAAAATTGAATTTTCCATCCAGATTCTACAGCATTGCAATGGCTATAGCACCCAAATAGCATCTCTCTTCCTTATTTCTGCAAGAAATTTCGCTAACCACGATATTAGCCGAAAATGTCAAAAAAATTGAGTTTGCCAGCCAAATTCTGCAGCATTGCAATGGCTATAGCACGGCAATAGAATCTTTCCTACTTATATGTGCAAGAAAGTTCGCTCACCACGATATTAGACGAAAATATCATTAAAATTGAGTTTTCCTGTCAAATTCTATAGCATTGCAATGGC
>NW_016960552.1:0-772 GCF_001483705.2 Eufriesea mexicana
CATCCATACATATATCCAAACATACATCCATACATCCATCCATTCATTCATCAATCCATCCATCCATACAAACATATATAAATCCATACATCCATACGTCCATACATCCACACATCCAAAAATCCATCCATCCATACAACCATCCAACCATACATACGTCCATACATCCACCCATACATACATCCATACATACATCCATCCATACAACCATGCATTCATTCATCCATCCATTCATACATCCATACATATATACATCCATACATCCATACATCCGTATCATCCATACATTCGTACATCCATACATACTTGCATCCATACATCCATCCATCCATACATCCACACACCTATACATCCTCACATCCATACATCCGTAAATATTACCATCCGTACAGCCATTCATCGATACTTCCATACATACATATATCCATACATATACACATCCATACATACATCGATACCTACACCCATACGTTCATCCATACATATATCC
Organism: Eufriesea mexicana; assembly: GCF_001483705.2. Classification (NCBI taxonomy): domain Eukaryota; kingdom Metazoa; phylum Arthropoda; class Insecta; order Hymenoptera; family Apidae; genus Eufriesea; species Eufriesea mexicana. The sequence goes on from NW_016960552.1 coordinate 491, forward strand.
ATCCATACAAACATCCATACATCCACACATCCATGTATCCATAGATCCATCAATCCGTACTTCCATCCATCCATACATACAGCCATTCATCCATTCATACATCCATACATACATCCAACCATACATCCACCCATCCATACATCCATCGATCCATCGATCCATCCATCCACACAAGCACCCAACCAAACATCCATTGATCCATACATCTATCCATATATACATCCATCCATACATAAATCCATACATAAATACATCCATCCAAACACCCACTCATCCATTCAT
>NW_016960553.1:0-1264 GCF_001483705.2 Eufriesea mexicana
GCATTGCAAAGGCTATAGCACTCCGAACGTATCTTTCCACCGTACCTACGAAAGGAAGTTATCTCACAACGACATTAGTCGAAAATGTCAATAAAATTGAATTTTCCAGGAAGATTCTATTGCATTGCAATGCCTATAGCACGCCAATAGTATCTATCCTACTTATATATGCGTGAATGTTATCTCACCACAATATTAGAAGAAAATGTCAATAAAATTGAATTGTCCAACCACAATCTATATCATTGCAACGTCTACAGCACGCCAATAGAATCTACCCTGCTTATTTAGGTAGGAACGGCAGCTCACCACGATAATAGTCGACAGTGTCAATAGTATTGAACTTTCCAGCCAGATTCCATAGCATTGCAAAGCCTATAGCACGCCAAAAGTATCATTCCTCCTTACCTATGCAAGGAAGTCAGCTCACCGCGTAATTAGTCGAAAATGTCAATAAAATTGAATTTTCCAGGAAGATTCTATTGCATTGCAATGCCTATGTCACGCCAATAGAATCTATCCTACTTATATATACGAGAATGTTATCTCACAACGATATTAGCCGAAAATGTCAATAAAATTGAATTTTCCAAACACACTCAACATCATAGCAATGTCTACAGCACGCCAATAGAATCTGCCCTGCTCATTTAGGCAAGAAAGATAGCTCACCACGATAATAGTCGAAACTGTCAATAATATTGATCTTTCCAGCAAGATTCTATAGCATTGCAAGGCCAATAGCACGCCAATACAATCTTTCCTCCTTATTTTTGCGAGAAAGATAACTCACCAGGATATTAGCCGAAAATGTCAATAGAATTGAATTTTCAATCCAGATTCTGTAGCATTGCGAAGGCTATTGCAAGCCAATAAAATCATTCATCCTTTTTTATGCAAGAAAGATAGCACACCACGATATTAGCCGAAACTCTCAATATTATTGAACTTTCCAGGCAGATTCTATAGTATTGAAATGGCTATAACAAGCCAATAAAATCTTTCCCTCTTATTTATGCAAGAAAGTTAGCTCACCACGATATTAGTCGAAACTGTCAATAAAATTGAATCCGCCATGCACATTCTATATCATTGCAATGGCTAAAGCAGGCCAGTAGAAACTATCCTCCTCACTTATGCAAGAAACGCTGTTCACCACAATATTAGTCGAATCTGTCAATAAAATAGAACTTTCCAGCCTGGCTCTACTGCATTGCAATGTCTATAGCACGTCAAAAGAATCTACCCCGCTTATTTAGGCAAG
>NW_016960554.1:0-1308 GCF_001483705.2 Eufriesea mexicana
GTTTGTGTAGCTTTGAGTTTACGGATGTACACCGCGATTCTAATGATTTCTGCGCACTACTCTACACTAATGTGCTTGACTCTGGGTGGCCAGCAGTAGCGGTCGCGGCACTATAGATTGAGTTAGCTTACGTTTAATTATATTACGGTTGGTAAGGTTGTGAGAGGATAACTTTGACTATAGTGATATAGTCCGTTAAAAGTTGGACATCAGCGCCCTACAGTTCTCTGATATCTTCGGCATGGCTCTGGGAAGGCCAGCAATAGTGGTCTCGGCACGTTATGATGAGTCACGCTACGTTCGGTTATGTTGTGTTAGGCTACGTTTGGATATATTACGTTTGGACAGGTTAGGAGTGTGTAGCTTTTACTTTGGTGGTATAGTCAGCTATTTGGACTCTGCTACCAATAGTGCCTTAATGTGTTCAGCTTCGCTCTGGGGACGGCAAGAATGGCGGTATCGGTACGTTAGGTTGAGTCTTGTTACGTTTGGTTGTCACAATTGGGTAGGATATGCGAGGATACCATTGACTTTAGGTCTGCACGCAGATATTCGGTAGATTCCAGAGTTCTACATATCTCTGCTATACTCTGCTTGGCTCCCGTGGGGCCAGCAATAGCGGTCGTGGCGCGTCGGCTTGAGCTATGTTACGCGCGACTACTCTAGGTTATGATATGTTGGGTTGCGGTAGCTTTGAATTTTGTGCTGTACACTGCTATTCGGTGGATTCCTGCGCTCTACCGCCATCTAGCTTATTCCGCTGCGCTCTGGAGCAGTCAGCAGTTGTGGTATATGCACCTTTGTTTGAGCTTTGTTACGTTTGGTTTGGTTAAGGTAGGATAACTTTAACCTTTGTGCTATACGCTGCTTTTCTGCGGATTTCTGCACTTTACTGCCCTGAAATGTGTTCTGCTCGACTCTGGCAGGGCCAGCAATGGTGGCATGGGCACGCTACTTTGAGTTAGGCTTCGTTTGGTTAGGTTAGGTTAGGTCCGGTATGGTCAGCGTGCCTTTGACTTTTGCGCTTTACGCTACAGCTTGGCGGATTTCCGTGTTCTACGACGCTGTAGTATATTTTGGATGGCTTTTCGGAGGTCAGCACTAGTGGTCTAGGCGCGTTAGGTTAGGTTAGGTTACGTTTGGCTAGGTTAGGCAGGGATAGCCATGATTTTTGTACTATAAACTGCTGTTCGGCAGATATCTTCGACCTACTGTGTTCTAATAGGCTCTGCTTGGCTCTGAGGGTGCTATCAATAGTGTTCTCGGATCGTTAGGTTAGGTTAGGATACGCCAGACCTTTTTACGTGC
>NW_016960555.1:0-1395 GCF_001483705.2 Eufriesea mexicana
CCTACCGCCTTCAATCCAATGGCAAGTACAGACGTCTACTTACCAGAAAATAGGTCTATTCAACGTCTATAATCTGGTATAGCTTGGTGAATACATCGCCTAACTCATTCAATCCAATGGCAAGTGCAGCCATCTAATTGCCAGAGAATAGGTCAATTCAAAATCTATAACCCGTTATAGCATGGTGAATAGATCGCCCAACGCCTTCAATCCAATGGCAAGTACAGACTTCTACTTGCCAGAAAATACGTCTAGTCAAATTCTATAACCTGCTGTAGTTCGGTGAATAGAGCGAATAACGCCTTATAACGCCTTCAGCCCTATCGCAAGTACAGCCATCTACTTGCCAGGTAATAGGTCTATTCAAAATCTATAACCTGTTACAGCTTGGAGAATAGGGCGCGTAACGTCTTCAACCAATGGCAAGTTCAGCCATCCACTTGCCGGAGAATTGGTCTATTCAAAGTCTATGAAATGTTATAGCTTGGTGAATAGATCGCCTAACGCCTTGAATCCAATGGCAAGTACAGCCATCTACTTGCCAGAGGATAGCTCTATTCAAAATCTGTAACCTTTATAGCTTGGAGAATAGATCGCCTAACGCATTCAATCCAATGGCAAGTGCAGCCGTCTACTTGCCAGAGAACAGGCGTATTCAAGATCTATAATCTGTTGTAGGTTGGAGAATAGATGGCCTAACGTCTTCAACAAATGGCAAGTACAGCCATCTACTTTTCAGAGAATAGGTCAATTCAAAATCTATTACCTGTTATAGAATGGAGAATAGATCGCCTAACGCCTTCAAACCGATGGCAAGTACAGTCATCTACTTGCCAGAGAATAGGTCTGTTCAAAATATATAACCAGTTACAGCTTGGTGAATAGATCGCCTAACGCCTTCTATCTAATGGCAAGTACAGCCACCCTCTTGACAGGGAATAAGTCTATTCAAAATCTATAATCTCTTGTGGCTTGGTGAATAGACCGCCAAACGCCTTCAATCCAATCGCAAGTACAGCCATCTACATGTCAGAGAATAGGTCTACTCAAAATCTATAATCTCTTGTGGCTTGGTGAATAGACCGCCAAACGCCTTCAATCCAATCGCAAGTACAGCCATCTACATGTCAGAGAATAGGTCTACTCAAAATCTATAATCTGTTATAGCTTAGAGAATACGTCGCCCAACGCCTCCAATCCAATAGCAGGTACAGACTTCTACTTGCCAGAAAATACGTCTAGACAATTTCTATAACCTGCTGAGGTTCGGTGAATAGAACGAATAACGCCTTCAACCCAATCGCAAGTACAGCCATCTACTTGCCAGATAATAGGTCTATTCAAAATCTATAATCTGTTATAGCTTGGAGAATAGGTCGCCTAACGTCTTCAACC
>NW_016960555.1:1413-1636 GCF_001483705.2 Eufriesea mexicana
ATCTACTTGCCAGACAATAGGTCCTATCAAAATCTTTAACCTGTTATAGCTTGGTGAACAGATAGCCTAACGCCTTCAATCCAATGGCTAGTACAGCTACCTACTTGCCAGAGAATAGGTCTATACAAGATCTATAATCTGCTATAGCTTGGTGAATACTTCGCCTTACGCCATCAATCCAATGGCAAGTACAGCCATCTAATTGCCAGAGAATAGGTCTATT
>NW_016960556.1:0-575 GCF_001483705.2 Eufriesea mexicana
TTATGCAAGGAAGTTGGCTTACCACGCTATTAGTCGAAAATGTCAATAAAATTGAATTTTGCATCCAGTTTCTATAGCATTGCAGTGGATATAGCTCGCCAATAGAATCCGTCCTCCATGTTTATGCAAGAAAGTTATCTCACCGCGATATTAGGCGAATATGTCAATAAAATTGAATTTTCCAGGAAGATTCTATGGCATTGCAATGCCTATAGCACGCCAATATATTCTTTCCTCCTTGTTTATGCAAGAAAGTCAACTCACCACGATATTAGTCGAAAATGTCAATAAAATTGAATTTTCCATCCAGATTCTAGATTCTATAGCATTGCAATGGTTATAGCTTGCCAATATAATATTTCCTCCATGTTTATGCATGAAAGTTAGCTCACCACATTAGCCGAAAATGTCAATAAAATTGATCTTTCCAACCAGAGTCTCCTACATTCCAATGGCCACAGCACTCCAGAGGAATCTTTCCTCCTTACTGAGGGAAGGAAGATAGCTCACCGCGATATTAGCAGAAAATGACAATAAAATTGCAATTTCCAGCCAGATTCTATAGCTTTGCAATG
>NW_016960557.1:0-397 GCF_001483705.2 Eufriesea mexicana
GCACACCAATAGAATCTTTCCTCCTTATTAGTGGAGGAAAGTTAGCTCACCATGATATTAGTCCATAATGTCAATAAAATAGTATTTTCCAGCCACAATCTATATCATTGCAATGGCTTAAGCACTCAAAAAGCATCTTTCCTCCTTACTCATGCAAGGAAGTTAGCTCACCACAATATTAGTCGTAAATGTCAATAAAATTGGACTTTCCTTCCAGATTCTACAGCATTGCAACACCAATTGCACGCCAACAGAATCTTTCCTCCTTATTTATGCAAGCAAGATAACTCACAACGATATTAGTTGAAAATGTCATCATAATTGTACTTTCCCTCCACATTCTACATCATTGCAAAGGCTATAGTACGCCAATAGTATCTTTCCCCCTTACTTACGC
>NW_016960558.1:0-614 GCF_001483705.2 Eufriesea mexicana
TGTATGAATATGGACGAAAGATTCTGTTGGCGAGATATAACCATTGCAATGATGTAGAATCTGTCTGGAAAATACAATTTCATTGATATTTTCGTCTAATCTCGTGGCGATCTATCTTTCTTGCATATATAATGAGGAAAGAAACTATTGGCGAGCTATAGCCATTGCAATGCTGTAGAATCCCTCCGGAAAATTCAATTTTATTCACATTATCGTCTAATATCTTGGTGAGCTTACTTTCTTGCATAAATATGGAGGAAGGATTCTATTGGCCTGCTTTAGCCATTGCAACTCTATTGCATCTCGATGGAAAATACAATTTTATTGACATTTTCTACTAATATCGTTTTGAGCTGACATCCTTGCATAAATAAGAAGGAAATATTCTATTGGCACGCTATAGGCATTGCAGTGCTATAGAATCTGGTTTGAAAAACCAATTTTATTGATATTCTCGCCTAATATCGTGGTGAGCTAACTTTCTTGCATAAATAAGGAGGATAGATAAGGAGGATAGATTCTATTGGCACGCTATAGGCATTGCAGTGCTGTATAATCTGGCTTGAAAAATCAATATTATTGATATTTTCGACTAATATCGTGGTGAGCTAACT
>NW_016960559.1:0-559 GCF_001483705.2 Eufriesea mexicana
AATAAGGAGGAAAGATACAATTGGCCAGCTATAGCCATTGCAATTCTATAGTATCTGGATAGAAAATTCAATTTTATTGAGATTTTAGACTAATATCGTGGCGAGCTAGCTTTCTTGCATAAATAATGAGGAATGTATCTATTGACGTGCTATAGCCATTACAGTGCTGTAGCATCTGTCTCGAAAATTCAATTTGATTGACATTTTCGACTAGTATCGTGGTGAGCTAGCTTTCTTGTATAAATAAGGAGGAAAAATTCCGTTTGCTTGCTATGGCCGTTGCAGTGCTACTGTATCTGGCTGGAAAAAAAATTATATAGACAGATTCTACTAATATCGGGGAGAGCTAACATTCTTGCATAAATAAGGAGGAAAGACTCTATTGGCGTGCTATAGCCATTGCAATTCTATAGTATCTGCATCGAAAATTCAATTTCATTGACATTTTCGGCTAATATCGTGGTGAGATGTGAGCTAACATTCTTTTATAAATAATGAGGAAAGATACTATTGCCGTGCTATAGCCATCACAATGCAATAGAATCTCCCCCGAAAATTC
>NW_016960560.1:0-611 GCF_001483705.2 Eufriesea mexicana
GAGCTAACTTTCTTGGATAAAGAAGGAGGAAAGATACTATTGGCGTGCTGTAGCCATTGCAATAACACAGAATCTTGCTTGAAAATGCATTTTTATTGATATTTTGGACTAATATCGTGGTGAGCCTCCTTTCTTGCATAAATAAGGAGGAAGGATTCTATTTGCGAGCCATAGCCATTGCAATGCTATAGAACCTTGCTCGAAAAATCTACTTCATTGACATTTTCGACGAATATCGGGTTGTGCTAACTTTCTTGCATAAATAAGGAGGAAAGATTCTATTGGCCTGCTTTAGCTATTGCAATGCTATAGAATCTGGCTCGAAAATTCAATTTCATTGGCATTTTCGGCTAACAAGTTTCATTGGCATTTTCCGCTAACACCGTGGTGAGCTAACTTTCATGGATAAATAAGGAGGTAAGATTCTATTGGCGTGCTATAGCAATTGCAATTCTATTGAATCTGTCTGGATAATCCAATTTTGTTAACAATTTCGACTAATACCGAGCTGAGCTAACTTTCTTGGATTAATAAGGGAGAAAGATACCATTGGCGTGCGGTAGCCATTGCAATGCTATAGAATCTTGCTTGAAAATTCAATTTTATTGATA
>NW_016960561.1:0-483 GCF_001483705.2 Eufriesea mexicana
GTAAACTGCCATCATATGGGCCTGCCATATTGTGCTTGCCTCTGAGGAAGCCAGCAATAGCGGACGCGGCGCGTTAGGCTTGGTTATTCTTCGTTTGTGTAGGTAAGGATAAGCATTGTTAGGCTAGGATGTCTTTGACTTTTGAGCTATAGATTGCTACCTAGTACCTTTCTGCGCTCTACTGTGCTTCGCTATAATCTACTCTCCTTCAGGGTGGCCAGCAGTAACGGTCTCGGCGCGTTAGGTTCGGTTATGCAACGTTCGGTTTTGCTACGTTTGGCTATTGTAGGACATGGTGGCGTCGAATATTGTGCTGCGCACTGCGACTCCATGGACTTCTGCTCTATGCACGCCCTAGTATATTCTGCTTGGCCCTGAGGGGGGCAACAATGGCGGTCGTGGCACGGTTGGTTGAGTTAGGCTACGTTCGGTTAGGTTATGTTATGTTACGTTTGGTTAGGGCGGCTTTGACTATTGTGCTAT
>NW_016960562.1:0-269 GCF_001483705.2 Eufriesea mexicana
TAGCTCTGGGGAGGCCGTCAATTGTGATCGCGAAACCTTATGTTAAGTTTGTCTCCCTTTGGCCATGCTATGTCAGTGTTTATTAGGTTTGTATAGCTTTGACTTTTCTGCTATTCACTGCGATTATATTGATTGCTGCGCTCTACTCTCCTCTACTACATTTAGCTTGTCTCTGGTGAGGCCAGCAATAGTGGTCTCGTCACGATAGGTTATGTTAGGTTACGTTTGGTCACGTTTTGTTTGGTAAGGTAAGGATAGGATAGCTTTGA
>NW_016960562.1:283-643 GCF_001483705.2 Eufriesea mexicana
GGCATTCGGTGGATATCTGCGCACCACCTTGCTCTACTACACTCTGCTCGATTCTTGGATGCCAGAAATAGAGGTCGTGACAAGTTACATTGTGCTACGTTACGTTTGGCTGTCTTAGGTTAAGTTAAGCTTGGCTAGGATGGCTTTTGCTTTCGTGCTATGCAGTGTTATTCGGTGGATATGTGCAACCTGCTGTGCTCTACTCCACTCTGCCCGACTCTTGGGTTTCCAGCAATAGTGGCCGTGGCACGTTAGGTTGAACTAGGTTGCGTCTGGTTACGATACGCTGGGATAGGTTAGGATAGGGATGTTCTGACTTTTGTGCTACAAACTGCTATTCGGTGGATCTGTGCGCTCTAC
>NW_016960563.1:0-478 GCF_001483705.2 Eufriesea mexicana
ATGGATGTATGGATGGATGGGTGTATGGATGTATGTATGGATGTATGTATGTATGTTTGTATGGGTGTATGGATGTATGGACTTTTGGATGTGTGGATGTATGAATGTATGGGTGGATGTATGGATGGATAGATGTATGGATCGATGAATGTATGGATGGGTGCTAGTATGGATGGGTGCTAGTATGGATGGATGGATGTATGGTACGATGGATGTATGGATGGGTGGATGTATGGATGGATGGATGTATGGTTGTTTGGATGTATTAATGTATGGACGTTTGTATGTATGGATGTGTGAATGTAGAGCCGAATTTGCGTTATGGATGTACGGATGTATGTATGCATGGATGTATGGATGTAAGAATATATGGATGTACGGAGGCATGTATGTGTGGATGTGTGTGTGGACGAACGGATGGGTGAATAGACGGAAGAATGAATGTATGTATGGGTGCTTGTATGGATGAATGTATGGA
>NW_016960564.1:0-1821 GCF_001483705.2 Eufriesea mexicana
ATACACACACCTATGCATACATCCATACATACGTCAATACATCCATCCGTCCATCCATACATACATACATCCGTACATCCATAAATTCGTACATCCATACCTCCATACATCCATACATCCATACATCCATACATCCGCACATGCATACACCCATACATTTTTACGTCCAAACATTCATACATACATGCATCCATACAGGCATACGTCCATACATCCATACATCCATACATCCATCCATCCATACATCCATCCATCCATACATCCGTACATTCATACATGCATACATCCACACATCCATACATCCATAAATCCTCCCAACCATACAACCAACCATACATACATACATAGATACGCACATCCATCCTTCCATGCATACACCCATACACACAAACATACATACATCCATCCATACATCCATACATGCATCCATACACACATCCATACATACATCCATAGATATATCCGTGTATACATCCGTACATGCATACATACATCCACACATACATGCATCCATACATACGCCATTCCATCCAACCATGCATCCTGACTTCCATTCATCCTCTCACCCACTCTTCACTTCAACCACCCAACCATTCATCCACCCGCACGTCCATTCATCCATACATCCATCATTCCATTCATCCATCCATCCACACATCATCCCATCCATACATACATCGATCCATAATCCATCCATCCATACATCCATCAGCCAATCCATCCATCCATCTATACATCCATAAATACATCAATACATACATCCATACATACAATCACACATTCATTAACACATACATCCATTCATACATACTTAGATACAACCACACATACATCCATACATACATCCATAAAAACATCCATACACACACACGTGCATACATACGTACATACACCCATACTTACATCTATGCATACATTCATACATACATCCACACAAACATCCATACATATGTCCATACATCCTTACACTCATGCATCCATTCATCTGTACATCAACACATCCACCCATACTTCCTGCCATCCACACAAATATCCACCCATACATCCACCCATCCATAAACCCACACATCCATACATCCATACATACATTCATCCATACGCATAGAAGTCCGTACATCCATTCATCCGTACATCAATCCATCCATACATCCATCCATCCATACAACCATTCATCCATACATACGTTCGTCCATTCATCCACCTTGCCATTCATCCATCCATTCATATATCCACCCATCCATACACCCATCGAACCATACAACCATCAATCCATACAAGCACCCATCCATACATCCATCCATCTATACATTCATACAACCGCACATCCATATATCCATCCATCCATGTATCCATCCGACCATACATACAACAATACATACACCCATACATCCATCCATGCATACATTCATCCACTCTTACATACAACCAACCATACATCCATAGATACATCAATACGTACATACATCCATCCATTCATCCATACATTTATACATCCACACAACCGTACATCCATACATTCGTACATCAGAACATCCATACATCCATACAACCATATATCCATACATTCATAAACACATACATTCATACATCCACACATCCAATCATACATCCAACCGTACATCCGTCCAACCATATACCCATACATTCATATATACGTACATCCATAAATCCATCCATCCATACTTCCATCCATCCATTCATCCATCCATACATACATCCATACATATATACATCCATACATATATACATCCATATTTACATACATCCGTGCGTCCGACATTCCATACCTCAATCCATTCACACATCCGTCAATCCATACAT
>NW_016960565.1:0-218 GCF_001483705.2 Eufriesea mexicana
TATGACTGTACTTGCCATTGGATTGAAGGCGTTAGGCGATCTAATCGCGAAGCTGTGACAGCTCATAGATTTTGAATAGACTTATTCTCTGGAAAGTAGATGGCTGTACTAGCCATTTGATTGAAGGCGTTAGGCGATCTATTCACCAAGCTATCACAGGTTATAGGTTTCGAATAGACCCATTCTCTGGCAAGTAGATGGCTGTACTTGCCATTGGA
>NW_016960566.1:0-1064 GCF_001483705.2 Eufriesea mexicana
CATATATCCTTCCGTTCATACGTCTATCATTCGATACATCTGTCCATCCATACGTCCATACGTACATACATCCATACAACCATACATTCGTGCATCCATACACCTGTACATCAATACATCCATCCATCCACATATCCTGCCATCCACACGTACATCCATCCTTACATCCATCCATCCACACACACATACATCCATAAATCCATACATCCATACATTCATACATACCTACATCCGTCCATCCATACCTCAATCCATCCATACATCCATCCATGCATACAACCGTACATCCAAACATACATCCATCCGCACGTCATTCCATCCATACGTCCATCGATCCCATACATCTCTCCATCGATACATCCATCCACCAAACCATCCATCCACACATACATCCATACATACATCAATACATCCATCCATCCGTCCATACAATTACAACCATACATACGTTCATCATTACATTCGTACACCCATACGTCCATACATCCATACATCCGTGCATCCATACATCCATCCATCCATACATTCATGCATCCACACATCCATAAGTCCATCCATCCATTCATCCATACAAACATACGTACATCCATACATTCATCCACATATGCATCCATACATCCACGTAACCATACATCCATCCGTTCATACATTCATCCATACATACATTCATACATACAACCATACATCCATCCACTCACACATCCATACCTTGATCCATCCATACATCCATTCTTCCGTAAATCCATCCATACCTCAATCCATCCATACGTCCACCCATCCATACTGCCATCAATCCATACATCCTTCCATCCATACACCCATCCTTCCATACATCCATCCATCCATACAGCAACACATCCATACATCCGTCGATCCATACATGCATCCATACATACAACCATCCACCCATCCATCCATCCATACACGCATCCATACAGACATCAATACATACATCCATACATACACAAATACATTCATCCATACATACATCCATGCATGCTGCCATCCATATATCCACCCACTTATACATCCATCCATCCATACATCCATACAGATATACATCC
>NW_016960567.1:0-1076 GCF_001483705.2 Eufriesea mexicana
GTAGCGGTACGTCATGTTTTGTTGTGCTACGTTTGGTTACGTTACGATAGGTCAGGTTATGCTGGGGTATCTACGGCTTTTGTGCTATTCACCGCAATGCAGTGAGTTTCAGCGCTCAAATGCGCTCTAGTATATTCTGCTTGCCTCTGTGGAGGCCAGCAATAGCTGCCACGACGTGTTTGTTTGGATTAGGTTCCGATTGGATGTGTTACGTTTGCCTAGGTTAGGATAGGCTACATTGACCTTTGTGCTGTATGCTGCTATGCGGTGGACTTCTGCTTTCTAGTGTGCTCTAATATGGTCTGCTTGGAGCTACAAATGCAATCAACAGCGTTCGCGGCACGTTATGTTGTGTTAGGTTATGATATGTAACGGTAGAATAGTTTAAGTTTGGCTAGAACAGCTTTGACTTTCCTGCTATACGCTCTTATTCGTTGCATTCCTGTGACCTACAATGCTCTAGCATATTCTGCTTGTCGCTATGGATTTCAGCTATAGTGGTCTGGTCGTGTTGGATTGAGATACGCTTCGTCTGGGTATGTTACGTTTGACTGGGTTAGGATGGGCTACATAGGCTTCTGTGCTATTCACTGCTATTCGGTGGATCTCTGCGGTCTAATGTTCTCTAATGTGCTCTACATGTCTCTGGGGTGCCAGCAATATTGGTCTCGTTATGGCATGTTTAGATACACTGCGTTTGTGTATTCAGCAGAAGGTCATGTTATGTCAGGATATGTTTGACTTTTGTGATGTCAACTCCAGTGCGGTGGATTTCCGCACCCTGCTGTGCTCTAGTATACGCTGCCCAGCTCTGGGTAGGTCTGCATTAGAGGTCTCGGCACGTTAATTTGATCTATGGCACGCTTGGTTTTGTTACGTTTGGTGAGGTTAGGACAGGATAGTTTAGACGTCTGTCATATACACTGCTATCCACCGACTTCTGCGCTCTAGTGCGCTCCAATATCTTCAGCTTTGCTCTGGGGTGGCCAGTAATAGTGGTCTCGGCCCATTAGGTTTGTCTATGTTACGTTTCATTAGGGTCGGTTAGTAGGGCATGGTTAGGATTTCCTTGACTT
>NW_016960568.1:0-625 GCF_001483705.2 Eufriesea mexicana
ACATAACGTGACAGGACCAATATTGCTGGCATCCCCAGAGCAAGGCAGAGACACCATTGCACAGTAGAGCGCTGAAATCCTCCGAATAGCAGTGAATAGCACAGAAGTCAAATGAGCCTATCCTAACCTCACCAAACGTAACACAGCCGAACGTAACCCATGTCAACCTAACATAACGAGACCGCATTTGCTTGTCCCCAACGACACAAGCAGAATGTACTAGAGCACAGTAGTGCGTAGAAATCCACCGCATTGCAGTGAAAATAACAAAAGTCGCAGATATCCTAACCGAAGCTGACCTAATTTGACCTAACCAAACACAGCATGACCCAACAGGACGTGCCGCGAACACTGCTCCTGGCATTCCCAGAGCAAAGCAGAATGTAATGGAGCAGGGGAGATCACAGAAATGCACCGAAAAGCTGTGTAAAGGACATATGTCAGTATAGCCTATCCTACCCGAGCCAAACGTGACACGTCCAAGCGTAACATACCTAAAAATAACACAACGAGTCCTCCGTTTCTCGCCACGGCAGAGACGTGGAGAGTGCTGCAAAGCTCTGTATAGCGCAGAAATCCGTCTCATTGAAGTGAATAGCACAAAAGCAGGAGATATCCATGCACA
>NW_016960569.1:0-2060 GCF_001483705.2 Eufriesea mexicana
GAATGACTGATAATGACGTGACACCACCACTACTGCCGTCCTTCCCAGTGTCGAGCAGAGTATGGTAGAGCACTATTGAACGCGAAAATGCACCGACTAGAAGTGTATACCTCGAAAGCCAAACCTATCCAAACACAACCCAAGCAAATGTAACCTAACCAAACCTACCCTAACACAACCTAACCTGCCGGGACCACTTCTCCTAGCCCCTCCAGGGCCATGAAGAGTATAGCAGAGCAATGTAGAGCGTTGGAATCTGCCGAATAGCAGTCTATAGCACACAAGTTATCTCTACCGTATCCTTACCTATCTAAACGTAGTACAGACAAACGTCACCAAACTTAACGTAACGTGGCGTGCCCATTGTTGCTGGCCTCCCCAGAGGCGCGCAGAATTTTTTGCAGCACAGTGGATCTCAGATCTCCACCGAAAACCATTGCTGGCCTTGCCAGGGCTATGCTGAAAACATTAAAGCACCGTAAGGCTCAGAAATCCGCCTAATAGCAGACAATAGCACTAAACTCACAGCTATCCTCTTCAACCTAACTAACCGTACCATAACCGTAACGTAACTTAACCTAACGAGCCGGGAGCAATATTGCTGGCCTCCCCATAGCCAAGCTGATAATATTAGAGCACAATATGGCGTAGAGATTCACCTAATCGCGGACCATGGCTCAAAAGTCAAATATGCCCTCCCTTAACTTTACCGATTGTAACATACCCAAACGTAGCCTAACTCAACTTTACGTGCCGTGACCACTACCGCTGGCCGCCCAGAGCCAAGAAGAGCATGTTTGTGGAGTGCAGAAGGCAGAAATACATCGAATCGCAGTGCATATCAGTAAAGTCAAAGCTACCCGTACCTAACCCAAACGAACAGAGCATAACCAAACATAGCCTAACTTAACCAGACGTGACGAGACCGCTATTGCTGCCATTCCCAGGACGAAGCAGGACGTACTAGAGCACAGCAGAGCGCAGAAATCCATGGAAGAGCAGCGTACAGCACAAAAGTTTAATATTTTTAATCCAAACCAAACGTTGCCTAACCGAACCTAACCGATCGTAACCTGACCGAACATCACGTGCCGAGGCCACTATTGCTGTCATTCCCAGAGTCAAGCAGAAAGCATTAAAGCACTGCAGGGCGCAGAAATCTGTCTAATAGCGGACTATATCACCAAGGTCGCAGGAAACCTCTCCAAACCCAACCAACCGTGACATTGCTAAACGTAACTCAGCTCAAAATAATGTCCCGGAACACTATTGCGTCCCTTCCAGAGACAAGCAGAGCATGCTAGAGCACACTAGACTGCAGAAGTACACAGAATACCAGTGTATAGCACAAAAGCCAAAGCTTACCTATCCTTATATATCCAACCATAGCATAACCAAACGTAACATAACTCAACACAACGTACCGTGGCCACTATTGCTGCCCCCCAGCGACGTGCAGAACACATTAGAGGACGGTAGAGCGCTGAAATCCATAGAATCGCAGTGTTAAGCACAAAAGACGAAGCCACCCTAACCTAACTCTGGCTAACCTAACATAACCAAGTGCAGACTGCCTAAGCGTAACGTGCCGCGACAACTCTTGGTGGCCCCCTCAGAGCCGAGCAGAATATAGTGGGGCACTGTTGAGCGCAGAGGTCCACCCGAAAACAGTGTATGGCACGGACGCAAAAGCTACACTTACCGAAGATAATCTAACCTAAACCGACCGTACGTAGCGTAACATAACCTAACGTGCCGAGACCAATACTGCTAGAATTCTCAGGGCTAAGCAGAAGAAAGGAGGGCGCGGTGGAGCGCAGATACCGCCCGGAGTGCAGTGTATAGCACGAAAGTCTGGGTAAAGCTGTCTAAACTTAGCCTAACCTGACCTAACCGAAAGTAACCTACCCCAAACTAACGTGCTGCGGTTACTATTACTGGCGTCCCCAAGTCAAAGCAGAAAATGATAGATCACTGGTGAGCGCAGAAATCCGCGTACAGCAGTATGCAGCACAAAATTCCAAGCTATCCAATCCTAACGTCACAGAACGCAACTTAAC
>NW_016960570.1:0-1960 GCF_001483705.2 Eufriesea mexicana
TATGCGTATGTGTATATATGGATGTATGAATGCATGTATGATGGATGTATGAAGGGAAGTGTTGACATACGTATGCATGTATGTATGGATGTATGTATTGATTGATCGATGTATTGATGGATAGATTTATGGATGGACGGGTGGATGTATGGATAGATGGATATATGGATGGATGGATGTATGTATGGATGGGTGTATGGATGGATAAACGTACGGATGGAAGAATGCGTGGCTGGATATATGGATGGATGGATGGGTGGATGGATGTATATGTGGAGGGATGTATGTATGGATGGATGTATGGGTGTATGGATGTATGAATATATGGATGTATGGCTGGATGGATATATGGATGGATGGATGTATGTATGGATGGGTGTATGGATGGATGAACGTAAGGACGGAAGGATGCGTAGTTGGATATATGGATGGATGGATGGGTGGATGGATTTATGGATGTATGTATCTATGTATGTATGGTTGGACATATGGATGGATGTATGGATGGATGTATGGTTGGATGTATGAATGCGTGTATGCATGTATGTATGGATGGATGAATGGTTGTATGTGTGGTTGTATGTATGGTTGTATGTATGGATGTATGTATGGATAAATGGATGAAGGTGAATGGATGCACGGATGTTTGTATGGATGTGTGTATGGATGTATGTATGGATGGATGGATGTATGGACGTATGTATGGTTGTATGCATGGATGGATGGATGTATGGATGTATGATATGTATGTATGTATGTACCGATGGATGGATGTATGGATATATGTATGGATGAACGTATGGGTTGTTGTATGGAAATATTTATGGGTGTGCGTGGGGATGTATGTATGCATATATGGTTGGATGGGTGTATCGATGTATGCATGGATGTGTATATGGATGTGCGGATGAATCGATGTATGGATGTACGTATGGACGTACTTATCGAAGTATGTATGGGTGTGCGTGTGGATGAATGTATGGATATATGGATAGATGGATGTATGGATCCTTGGATGGATGTATGGATGGATGGATGGACACATGGATGGATGAATGTGCGCATGGATGTTTGTATGGATTTATATATGGATGTATGTATGGATGTATGGATGTATCGGTGGATGGAAGTATGTATGTACGGATGTATGGATGGATGGACGTATGGATGGATGGACGTATGGATGGATGGGCGTATGGATGGACGTATGGATGGATGGACGTTTGTATGGATGGGCGTATGGATGGTGGATGTATGGGTCGAGGTATGAAAGGGTGTATGCATGTATGTGAGGATGTATGTGTGGATGTTTGAATGGATGGATGGATGTATGGATGTATGTATGAATGTACATATGGTTGGTGGTATGGATATATTTATGGATGTGCGTGTGGATGTATGTCTGGATATATGTATGGCTGGATGTTTGGATTTTTGGATGGATGTACGGATAGATGGATGGACGCATGGATGGATGGTTGTACGCATGGATCGATGTATGTATCGATGGATGTTTCGATGGTTGTATGGATGGATGGATGGGTGTATGGATGGATGTATTTTAGGATGGATGGATGTATGGCTGGATGGATATTTGGATGGGATATATTTGGGTGGATGCATGTATGGATTCGTGGATTTGCGGATGGATGTATGTATGGATGGGTGGATGTATGGATGGTTTGAGGCATGAATGGTAGAATTTGTGGATGCATAGATGGATGTATGTATGTATGTATGGATGTATGTATGGATTCATTTATGGTTGTATGTATGGATGGACGTATGGATGGGTGGATGCATATATTCATGGATGTGCGGAAGGATGTATGTACGGATATATGGATGGATGGATGTTCGTATGTGTGGAAGGATGGATGGATGGACGCATGGATGGATGGGTGGATGGATGGTTGGGTGGACGGATTGATTGGTGGGTGAATGGATGGACGGATGGGTG
>NW_016960571.1:0-602 GCF_001483705.2 Eufriesea mexicana
ACTTCCATAAATGCATCCATTCGTACGTCCATCATTAGATACATCCATCCATCCATACATCCAGACATGCATACAGCCATACATCCATACATCCATACCTCCGTACATACGCCCATCCATACATCCTTCAATCCAAGCAACCATTCATCCATACATACATCCATCGATACATCCATCTTTCCATACATCCATCCATCCATACATCCACCCATCCATACAACCACCCATCCATACATCCATCGAACCATACATCCATCCATCCATCCAACCACACATCCATACGTCCATCGATCCATACATCTATCAATTCATACATCCATCTTCCAATCCATTCATCCATCCATACATACATACATACGTCAATACATCCATCCATACATACATACACCCAAACACCCGTACATCCATAAATTCGTACATCCATACGTCCATACATCTATACATCCATACATCCATACATCCATACATGCATACACCCATACATTCATACATCCATACATTCTTACATCCATACATTCATACATACATACATCCATACCTCCAACCATCCATACATCCATCGACCCATACATCTATCCGTCCATGCATCCACCCATACATAC
>NW_016960572.1:0-743 GCF_001483705.2 Eufriesea mexicana
TGGCTGGAAAATTCAATTTTATTGACATTTTCGTCCAATATTGTCATGAGCTAGCTTTCTTGCGTAAATACGGAGGAAAGTCTCCAATAGCGTGCTATAGCCATTGCAATGCTGTTGAATCTGACTTGAAAATTCAATTTTATTGACATTTTCGTCCAATATTGTCATGAGCTAGCTTTCTTGCGTAAATACGGAGGAAAGTCTCCAATAGCGTGCTATAGCCATTGCAATGCTGTTGAATCTGACTTGAAAATTCAATTTTATTGACATTTTCGACTAATATCGTGGTGAGCAAACTTTCTTGCAAAAATAGGTAGGAAAGATACTATTGGCGTGCTATAGCTATTGCAATGCTGCAGAATCAGGCTGGAAAATTCAATTTTATTCACATTTTCGACTAATATCGTGTTGAGCCAACTTTCTTGCATATATAAGGAGAAAAGATGCTATTGGCGCGCTATAGCAATTGCAGTGCTATATAATCGTCCTGGAAATCTCAATTTTAATGATATTTTCGTCTAATATCGTGGTGAGCGAGCCTTCTTACACAAATAAGCAGGAAAGATTCTATTGCCGTGCTATAGCCATTGCAATGCTGTAGAATTTGACTGGAAAGCTCAATTTTATGACATTTTCGACTAATATCGTGGTGAGCTATCATTCTTGCACAAATAAGTAGAAAGGATTTTATTGGAGTGCTATAGGCATTTCAATGCTAGAGAGTCTGGCTGGAAAATTCAATT
>NW_016960573.1:0-1110 GCF_001483705.2 Eufriesea mexicana
TGTACCTCTAACTTTCGTGCTATACACTGTTGTGAGGTGGATTTCTGTGATCTACTATGCTCTGGTACATTATGCTTGGCTCCGGGTTAGCCAGGAGTAGTGGTCGCGGCACATTACCTTGAGCTGTGCTACGTTCCTTAAGGTTGGATTAGGTCAGGTTTGGTTAGGGCATCTACGGCTATTTTGCCATTCACTGCAATGCGGTGGTTTTCTGCATTCTCCTGAGCACTACTGCGTTCTGCGTGTCTCTGTGGAGGGCAGCAATATTGGGCTCGTCATGTTTTGTCGGGTTAGGCTACGTTTGAGCATGTTACGTTTGACTAGGTTAGGATGGGCTACCATGACATTTGTCCTATTCACTGCTGTTCGGTGGATTTTTGCGCTCTATTGTGCTCTAAAATGCTCTACTTGGCTCTACGAAGGCCGCAAATAGCGGCCGCGGCACGTTATTTTGAGCTATTCTACGTACGTTATGTTAGGTTAGGTCAGGTTACGTTACGATATATACGGCTTTTGTGCTATTCACTTCATTGCGGTGGATTTCTGCGCACTAGTGTGCTCTTGCTCATTCCGCCTGCAACTGTGGGGGCCAGCAATGGTTGTCTAGACACGTTAGATTGGGTTGGTTTACGTTCGGTAATGTCATGAATGGTTATGTTAGGATTGGGTAACGATGACCTTAGCGTTATACACTGCCATTCGTCGGATTTCTACGCTCTACGTTATACTAATATACTCTGCTCGACTCTGAGGAGGCCAGTAATTGTGGTCAGGGCCGGTTAGGTAGGGTTGGGTCGCGTTTGGTTATGTTACGAGGGGTTAGGCTAGGAGAGGGTAGCTTCGTCTCTAAAGCTACCCTTTCCTAACCCAGCCAAAGATAGCATATCCATAAGTAATCTACCTGACACAAACGTGCCGAGGCCATTATTGCTGACCACCCAAAGCCAAGCGGAACATACTACAACACAGTAGAGCGCAGAGACCAACCGTGCTCCAGTGTATACCGCGTAAGTCGAAGCTATCCGAGCCTAACCCAGACTAACATAACCTAACCAAACGTATCCTATCTCAACCTATCGTGCCACGACCGCTACTGCTGGCCTCCCCAGC
>NW_016960574.1:0-682 GCF_001483705.2 Eufriesea mexicana
GGGTGGATTGAGCTATGGATGGACGGATGTACGGATGTATGGATGTGTATATGTATGGATGTAGGGATTGAAGGATGTATAGAAGGATCGAAGTACGAATGGATGGATTTATGTATATATGGGTGGTCAATGTATGGATGTATGGATGTATGGATGTATACATATATGGAGGTATACATGTATGGATGTATGGATGGATGTATGGATGTGTGTATGGATGTATGCATGGATGTATGTGTGGCTGTATATGTGGATGTATGCATGGATGTATGTGTGGATGTTTGTATGGATGTATGTATGTATGTATGGATGTATGTAGGGATGTATATATGGAGGTATGTAAGGATAATGAATGCATGTATGTATGGATGTTTGTATGGATTTATGTATGGATACATGTATGGATGTATGTAAGAATGTATGGATGGATGTATGTGTGGATGAATGTATGCGTACATGTATAGATCTGCGTATTAATATTGATGTGTGTATGGATGCATGGCTCGATGGATGGATTGGTGGATGGATGAATGGATGGAAGGATGTATGATTCGATGGATGTATGCATGGGTGGATGTATGGATTGGCGGATGTGAGGATGGATGGATGTATGCAAGGGTGGATGGATGGATGGATGTATATATGGACGGATGGCTGTATGGATTAATGGATGTATGGATGG
>NW_016960575.1:0-271 GCF_001483705.2 Eufriesea mexicana
CCTTCAATCCAATGGCAATTACAGCCATCTACTTGACAGAGAATAGGTCTATTCAAAATCTATGAGCTGTCACAGCTTCGCGATTAGATCGCCTAACGCCTTCAATTCAATGGCAAGTACAGACATCTACTTGCCAGAAAATAGGTATATTCAAAATCTATAACCTGTTATGGCATGGTGAACAGATCGCTTAACGCCTTCAATCCATTGGCAAGTACCGCCATCTACTTGCCAGAGAATAGGTATATTCAAAATATATAATCTGTTATAG
>NW_016960576.1:0-215 GCF_001483705.2 Eufriesea mexicana
ATGGATGTATTTATGTATGGATGTATGGATGTAAGGTTGTATGGGTGTATGGATGGATGGATGGAAGGATGGATGTATGTATGGATGTGGGTGTGGATGTATGCATGGTTGTTTCCATGGATGTATGTATGGATAGATGAGGTTACGGTTGGATGGATTTATGGATGTATGGGTGTGTGGAAATATGGATGTATGGATGGATGGATGTATGGATG
>NW_016960576.1:245-880 GCF_001483705.2 Eufriesea mexicana
TGTATGTATGGATGTTTGAATGTATGGATGTATTTGAGTTATGCATGTATGTATGTGTGTATGTATGGATATACGGATTTACGCATGAATGGATGTACGGATGCATGGATATATGGATGAGTGGGTGCTTGAATGGATGGGTGTATGGACGGAAGAAAGGGTGTATGTATGGATGTTTGTATGGATGTATGTATGGATGTAAGCATGGATGTATGTATGGATGTATGTAAGTATGTATGTATGCATGTATGTATTTATTAATGTATGCGTGTATGTATCGATCTGTGTGTTGATGTGTGCATGGATGCATGGATGGATGGACGGATGGATGTATGGATGGATGGATGTATGGATGTATGCATGTATGGATTTATGCATGTATGGATGTATGTATGTATGAATGTATGGATGTAAGAATGAATGTATGCATGCATGTATGGATGTATGGATGTATGGATACATGGATGTATGTTTGGGTGTGTGGATGTACGTATGTATGGCTATATGGATCGACGGATGTATGGATGGGTGGACGTATGGATGTATGGGCGTATGGAGGGATGGAATTACCAATGGATGTATGCATGGATGGATGGCTGTGTGGACGGATGTATGTATGCATGGATAGATGGATG
>NW_016960577.1:0-1614 GCF_001483705.2 Eufriesea mexicana
CATACATCCATCCATCCATCCATCCATTCATCCATCCATCCATATATGCATCCATCCATTAATCCACCCATACATCCACACATACATTTATATATACATCCATACGCTCATCCATCGATCCATACAACCATCCATCCATAGATCCGTCCACCAATCTATCCGTACATCCATACATACATACATTCACGCACCCACAGATCGATCCACCCAAACATACACCCATCAGTATATCCATCCATCCATACATCGACCCATCCGCAAATACATCCATCCACACAATCATCCATCCATCCATACATCCATTCATTCATCCATCCATCCATACATGCATCCATCCATACATCCATACATACATCTATACATATATCCATACGTTCGTACATACATACATCCCGCCATTGATACATCCATACTACCACACAACCATATATCCATAAAAGAATCCATCCATCCGTAATTCCATCCTTCGGTACAACCATCCATCCATACATACCTACTTATATGCATCCATACATCCATACATACATTCATACAAACATCCGCACGTACATCCATACATTCATACATTCATGCATAAATACATCTGAGGACAAATACATCCACCCATCAATATATCCATCCATGGATACATACATCCAACCATACATCCATTCATCCATGCAGCCATCCATTCATCCATACATCCATACATTCGTACATCAATTACTACTTACATCCAGACCTTCATACAACCATACACCCAGACATTCATACATACACACATGCATGCATCCGTCCATTCATACATCCAACATGATTCATTCATACATCCCCACATCCATACATACATAAATCCTACCATCCGTACTTCCATCCATCGATACACCGATCACACCCATACATCCATACATATATACATACATACTTCCACACATACGTAAATACGACGATCCACACCTCAATCCATCCATGCAAGCATCCATCAATACATCCGGCCATCCATACATCCATATATACATATATACGTACATCCACCCATACATCCGTCCATCCATAAAACCATACATCCATACATACATCCATACGTCCAGCCATTCATCCATCCATCCATACATGCATCCATCCATACATCCGTCCATCCATAAAACCATACATCCATACATACATCCATACGTCCAGCCATTCATCCATCCATCCATACCGCAATCCATCCATACTTCCATCCATCCATACATCCGTCCATCCATAAAACCATACATCCATACATACATCCATACATTTATACATGCATACATCCATACTTCCGTTCATCCGTCCATCAGTACCTCAAACAACCCATACATCCATCCATCCATACCGCAATCCATCCATACTTCCATCCATCCATACATCCAATCATCCATTCAGACATCAATACATACATCCATCCATGCATACATCCGCACACCCATACATCCATTCATCCAAACTTCCATACATCCGTTCATCAATTCATACGTACATCCATACATTCATACACCCATACATCCATACATCCATACATCCATACGCCTATCCATACATTCATGCATCCGTTCATCCACCCATCCTTCCACCCACACTTCAGTCAATGCACACAACCATTCATCCACCCAG
>NW_016960577.1:1652-1978 GCF_001483705.2 Eufriesea mexicana
TGCATGCATACATCTCTACACCAATACATCCATCCACCCATATATCTATGCATCGACACATACATCCAACTATTATTCCATCCATCCATGCACCCTGCCTTCCATCCATGTATCCCCTTATCCACCCATTCATCCAGCCACACTTCCATCCATCCACACATACATAAATCCTATCATCCGTACTTCCGTCCATCGATACTTCCATCCATACATCCAAACATCCATAAATCCACCAATTCGCACTCCCATCCTTCGATACATCAATCCATCCACACATCCATGTATCCATACATCCGCACATGCGTCCATCCATACCTCAGTCCATC
>NW_016960578.1:0-921 GCF_001483705.2 Eufriesea mexicana
AATTACTGTGCAGTACTGAGTATAGCAACCACCATAGTATTAGTGACGTTCAACAATTTTGTTTATCGATGGTGTAAATTCCTATACAATTATACAATGATCAATGTATATTACCGCCGTGGCTCGAGATATTTCCAACTGACAGTAATCTATTTATTACATGCACCAATATCGCCCTATATCGGTTTGATTATACCCTTCAATGATGATTTATATTCTGTAGCAATTCTAGAATGACAACATTTTGATCCTCTGACACTCGAGATATTGGCAATTTACGACACAGTGATCAGTACACCCCCCATTACGGTAATGTAGCCGCTGGACTACTTTGTTCACTGATTATGTAAATTCGAAACTGATTCAAGAATAACATACAAATAATGCGGATACGGCAAGTGATACTTACAATTGACAGTGCGGCATTCAGTACATCTTCCAACAGACAAATGTCTCCGTTGGAATAACTTGTTCAATGGCGAACTAAATTCTGTGAATATTCTATAATGACAAAACACGGATCCACTGACCCTCGGGATATTAGCAATTTACCACACAGCACTGAGTACTCCCACCACAACAGCAATGAAGCAGTTGCACTGCTTTGCTCACTGATAATGTAAATTCGAACGTGATTATTGTAACCTATGTATTGTGCGGCTACGTTTAGTGATATTTAGAATTGACAGTAATGCATTTAGTACGTATTCCAACAGATTACTCTTGCCTTTGGATTAAACTGTTCACTGATGGTGTATGCTCCACAGCAATTCTAGAACGGGAAACGCTGATACTTTATCGCTCGAGATATTGACAAGTGACATCGGAGTACAGAGCCCTGGAAGCATCATGGTATCGTAACCGTCGAATAACTTTGATCACTGATGACATAATTTTAAAGCAATTCTAGAATAGTCAATA
>NW_016960579.1:0-236 GCF_001483705.2 Eufriesea mexicana
TTTTCCAGGACGAATCTATAGCTTTGGAATGCCTATAGCACACCAATTGAATCTTTCCTCCTTGTTATTGCAAGAAAGTTTGCTCACAACGATATTAGTAGAAAATGTCTGTAAAATTGAATTTTCCAGGAACATTCTATAGCTTTGCAATGCCTATAGCACTCCAATTGGACCTTTTCTCCTTATTAGTGCAAGAAAGTTAGCTCACCACGATATTAGTCGATAATGTTAATAAA
>NW_016960580.1:0-817 GCF_001483705.2 Eufriesea mexicana
TAACATACCGCGGACACAAATGCTGGCCTCCACAGAGTCAAACAGATTGGAGCAGAGCGCAGTGGAGGGCAGGAATCCACCAAGTAACAGTGTATAGCACGAAAGTCAAAGCGAACCTCACCAAACATAGGCTAACGTAACCTAACCAAATGTAACCTAACCCAACCTAGCGCGCGTCAACCGCAACTGCTGGACTCTCAGGGGTCGAGCAGGGTATATTATGGCAACTTAGTGCACAAGAATCCACCGAATGTCCGTGTGTAGCACAAAAGTCAAAACTGTCCTGTCCTAACTTAACCAAACACAAGAAAACCAAGCGCTACCCAACTCAGACCAACGTGCAGAGACAAATACTGCTTGCCTGCCCAAGACCACGCAGAACTTATTCGAGGAGGGTAGGGCGCAGAAATATATAGAATCGCAGTGTATAGCAGGAAAATCAACGGCATCTGAACCTTACCCGTGCAAACATAAGCTAACCAAACGTAACCTAGCACAACATTTGCCGCGGACACTATTTCTGGCCTCCTCAAGGCAAAGCAGAGCATACTCGCGCAAAGTTGAACGGGAAATCCGCCGAAAGCAGCATGTAGCACAAAAGTCAAAGGTACCGCATACTAACCTAAACAATCGTAACACAACTAAACGTAACGAAACTCAACCTAACGTGCCGCCACCACTATTGCTGGCCTTCCTAGGGTCGAGCAGAGTATAGAGTCCTTCCTAGGGTCGAGCAGAGTATAGTAGTTCAACTAAGAGCGAAGATATCCGCCGAAAAACAACGTGTACCACGAAAGACGTATCTATCCAAGCCTAG
>NW_016960581.1:0-1727 GCF_001483705.2 Eufriesea mexicana
T
This sequence comes from Eufriesea mexicana, assembly GCF_001483705.2. Taxonomy (NCBI): domain Eukaryota; kingdom Metazoa; phylum Arthropoda; class Insecta; order Hymenoptera; family Apidae; genus Eufriesea; species Eufriesea mexicana. Next base: position 2 of record NW_016960581.1, read on the forward strand.
TGTCTATTATACGTTTGTTTGTGTTACGTTTGAGTAGCTTCGACTTTCGTGGCATAAGCAGAAGTTCAATGAATTTCTGGTCTCTACTATGTTCTCTAGTATGTTCTGCTTGGCTCTGCGGAATCCATGATAGTCGTCTCGGCACGTTAGTTGGTGTTAGATTACGTTTGTCTGGGTTAGGTTAGGCTTGGTTCGGTTAGGTTAGCTTTGGCATATGTGCTCAACGCTGATATTATATTGACTTCTGTGCTCTAATGTGCTCTACATATTCTGCTTGGCTCTTGGGATTCCATCAATTAGTGGTCTCGGCACGTTGGGTTGGTATATTTTAAGTTCGGTTATGTTAGGCTAGGTTAGGTTAGGTTAAGTTTTCTTCGGACTGCTTTGACTTTTGTGCTATGCACTGCTATTAGGTCGATATCTGTGCTCTGCATTCGTGTACTAGCATCTGCTTGTCCCTGGGGATACCAGCAATGGTAGTCGTGGCACGTTTGCTTGAGTTCGGAAGTCTCTGGGTGGGTTGGGTTAAGTTAAGTTTGGATAACGGACAGGGCAGCTTTAACTTTGGCGCTATACGCTTATATTCGTTGGCTTACTGCGCTCTTCATTGCTTTACTATACTCTACTCGATTCTGGGGAGACAAGCAATAGCTCTCGTGGCAAGATAGTTTGTGTTAAGCTACGTTTGGCTATGTTAGGTTAAACTACGTTCGGTTAGGGTGGCTTTGACTTTTGCGTTCTACACTGCTATTCGGTGTATTTGTACGCCCTACGTTGCAATACTATACTCCGATCGAATCTGGGGAGTCCAGTAATTATGGTCTCGGCACGTTGGTTTGAGTTAGGCTGCGTTTGGTGTGGTTACGTTTGTTTGGGTTACGTTTGGATAGCTTTGAGGTATGTGCTAAACACTGACATCTTATGGACCTCTGTGCTCTGCTGTGCTCTACCATATTCTGCATGTCTCTGGGGAAGCCAGCAATAGTGGTCGCGGCACGATACGTTTAGTTACACCACGTTGGTCTAGGTCCGGCTGAGTCAGGTTAGGATAGGCTTCCTTCTACTTTTGCGCTATGCATTGCAATTTAGTGACTTCCTGGGCTCCATTCTGCTCTGGTATACTCCGCTCGACTCTGGGGATGCCAGCGTTAGTGGTTATGGCACGACAGGCTGTGTTAGGCCGCGCTTGGTTAGGTTCCCGTTCGTTAGGTCAGGATAGGGTACCTATGTCTCTTATGATTTAAACCGTAATTCGGAGGGCTTCTGTGCTCCACATTACTCTACCCTACTCTGCTCGACACTGGGGAGGCCAGTAATAGAGGTCTAGGCCAGTTAGGTTGAGTTAGGCTACGTTATTTGAGGTTATGTTAGTTTTGGTTAGGTACGCATTGCTTTGACTTTCGTGGTGTAGACTGCTTTTCAGTCGCCTTCTAGGCTCTACTGTGCTCTAGTATGCTCTGCTTTTCTCGGGGGAGGCCAGCAATAGTGGTTTCGGCTCGTCAGTTTGACTACGTTACGCTCGGTATGCCTAGAACAGGTTAGCTTTGACTTTTGGGCTGTACAAGACTACTCAGTAAACTCCCATGCTCTACGTTGCTCTACCATACTCGGCTCGACTGTCGGGATGAGCGCGATAGTGGTCACGGTACGTTAGGTCGTGATTCGTTACGTTTGGTTAGGACAGCTTGCTCTATGCTTGGTTAGTGTAGGTATGACTTTCGTGCTA
>NW_016960582.1:0-695 GCF_001483705.2 Eufriesea mexicana
AGGCCAGGTTTGGCAAAGTTTGCATAGGACGGCTTCGACTTTCGTACTATACACTGCTATTCGGTTGACACCTGCGCCCTCCATTGCTGAAATATCATCTGCTTGTCTATGGGGAGGGCAGCAATGGTGGTCGCGGCACGTTCCGTTTTGTAAGGATTCCTTCGCCTAGGGTAGGTTAGGCTATGTTTGGTAAGGACGGCTCTGACTTCTGTGCTATACACTTCTATTCGGCGGCTTCCTGCGCTCTACTGTGCACTAGTATATTCTGCTTGGCCCTGGGGAGGCCGGCAGTATTGGCCTCGGCATGTTAGTCACAGTTAGGTTGCGTTCGGCTGCGTTACGTTTGGTTAGGTTAGGACAGGATAACTATGACTTTTGTGCTCTACGCGCGTATTCGTTGGATTCCTGCAATCTACTCTGCTCCAATACGCTCTGCTTGACGCCCGGGAGGCCAGAAATTGTGGTATCGGCACGTCGGGTTGTGTTAGGCTGTGTTCGGCCAGCTTACGTTTGGTTAGGTTACCATAGAATGGCTTTGACTCTTGCGGCATACTCGTCAATGCGGTGGATTTCTGCGCTCTGCTGTGCTCTAATATGTTGTGATTGACTAAGGGCCAGCAGTAGAGGTCCCATCTCTTTAGGTTTAGTCATTCCACGTTTGGTTAGGTTATGTTAGGTCAGGTTAGGTTGGGATA
>NW_016960583.1:0-913 GCF_001483705.2 Eufriesea mexicana
ACGTACTAGGGCAGAGTTGATCGCTGGAGTCCAACGAACAGCAGCGAATAGCACAAAATTCAAGGTAACCAACCCTAACCAAGCCAAACATGACATATCAGAACGTAGCCTAACACAATCTAACACGGCGAGGTGTACATTGCTGGCCCACACTGAGACAAGCAGAGTGAACTATTGCACAGTGGGACGCAGAAGCCCTCCGCACTGCTGTGAGTAGCGCAAAAGCCGTAGATACCCTGACCGAACCTGACCAAACCTTATCCCAACGAACGTAGCATGACTCAAAATAACGTACCGTGACCTCTGCCCCTGGCCTCCACAGAGCCAAGCAGAATGTAGTAGAGCACAGAAGATCATTGAAAACAACGGAATAGCAGTGAACAGCACAAAAGCCCAAGATAACCTAACCTAACCTGACCTAACCAAACCTAACCATACGTAGCAATGCTCCAAATAGCGTGCAGCGACCAGTACTCCTAGACGCCTCAGAGAAAAGCGGATTGTAGTAGAGCACAGTGGATCACAGAAATCCACCGAATAACAGTGTATAGCACGAAAGTCAAGGCAATCATAACCAAACGTAGCCTAACGTAACCTAACCAAACATAACCTAACTTGGCATAGCGTGCCACGACCACCATTGCTCGCCTCCCCAGGGTCGTTCAGGGTATAGTAGAGCAACGTACAGCGCAGAAATCTACCGAATAGCAGCGTATAGCACAAAAGCCAAAGAAATCTAAATATATCCTTCCTAACCAAACGTGACCTAATAATGTATCTAAACCTGAAGCGCCGTTACCCTATTTCTGGCCAGCCCAGGGCCGAGCAGAACAAATTAGAGAACAGAGGATCGCAGAAATCCACAGCCCTACAGTGTATAGCGCAAAAGTCGTAGACAACCTGACCTAAGCCG
>NW_016960584.1:0-490 GCF_001483705.2 Eufriesea mexicana
ATTGCAATGCAATAGAGCCTGTTTGAAAAGTTAAATTTTATATTCATTTTTGACTAATATCGTGGAGAGCAAGATTTTCTCCATAAAGAAGGAGCAAAGGTCCTATTGGTTTGTTACAGCCATTGCATTGCAGTAGAATCCGTCTGAAAAGTACAATTTTATTGCCATTTTCGGCCAATATCCTGGTGAGCATGATCTTCTGCGTAAGTAAGGGGGAAAGATCCTATTGGTTTGTCATAACGATTGCATTGCAGTAGAATCCGTCTGAAAAGTACAATTTTATTGCCATTTTCGGCCAATATCCTGGTGAGCATGATCTTCTGCGTAAGTAAGGGGGAAAGATCCTATTGGTACGCTATAGCGATTGCAGTGCAATCGAATCTGCACGAAAAGCTCTATTTTAATGAAATCTCCGAGCAATAGCGTCACGAGCAAGCTTTTCTGCATATACAAGCCGTAAAGAAAATATTGGTTTGTTATGGCCATTCAA
>NW_016960585.1:0-538 GCF_001483705.2 Eufriesea mexicana
ACGTCTATGCTATGCTGTCCTAACCTCACCATACATAACATAACCAAACATGGCATAGCTCAACCTGGCGTACCGCAGCCGCTATTGCTGGACGCCCCGGAGACAAGCTGAACATACTAGAGCACAGTAGAGCGCAGAAATCCACCGAAGAGCAGCGTACCGCACAATAGTCGAAGATACCTCGCCTAACCTAACCAATTGTAGCATAAGCAACAGTAACCTAACACAATCTAACGTGCCGAGACCATTATTACTGCCCTCGCCAGTGCCAAGCAGAATATATTACAGGAGAGCCGAGCGCAGGAATTCATAAACTCGCAGTCCACTGCACAATAGTCGCAGCTAACTTATCCTAACGTAACCAAACCTAACGTAGCCGAAGGCAGACTAGCTCCACATAGCGGGCCTAGAACACTATTTCTTGCTCCTCCAGAATAGCAAGATATGCTAGGGAAGAGTAGAACGCACTAATGCGCCGCACTGCAGTGTAGAGCACAAAAGTCAAAGGTATCCTTACCTAATCCAAGCTAACATTACC
>NW_016960586.1:0-267 GCF_001483705.2 Eufriesea mexicana
AGGAAGAAATATCCTATTTGCGTGCTAAAGCCATTGCAATCGTTTAGAATCTGGCTGGAAAAACTAATTTTAATGACATTATCGACAACTACCGTGGTGACCTAACCTTCTTGCACATAGGAGGAGGAATGGTTATACTGGCGTACTATAGTCACTGCAATGCTATAGACTGGCAGAAAAATTTAATTTTATTGACATTTTTGACTAATATCGAGGTGAGCTGACTTTCTTGCATTATTAAGAAAGAAATATCCTATTGGCGTGCTG
>NW_016960587.1:0-684 GCF_001483705.2 Eufriesea mexicana
CTTGGTGGCCTACCCAGGGCCAAGCAGAAAATAGTACAGCACAGTAGAGCGCAGACATCCACCGAATAACTGTGTACAGTACGGTAGACAAAGTTATAGTTACCGAATCCGACATAGCCTAATCAAACCAAACGTAACGTATCACAGCCTAACGTGCCGACTAGAGGAGAGTAGAGCTCAGAAATCCCCCGCGTGGCAGTGTATAGCAAAATGTTAGAGATACCTAAACCTTACCTGAAACAACATGAGCTATCTAAACGTATCATAGCTCAACCTATCGTGCCGGGACAACTATTTTTGGGCTCTGAAGAGCCAGGTAGAAAATATTACAGCACAGTAGGACGTAGAAGTCCAGAGAATTGCAGCGTGTAGCACAAACTTCAATTCTATCTTATCCTAAACTTACCAAACGTAACATAGCTCATCCTAATGTGGAGACCACTGTTGCGGGCCAACCCAGAGCCGAGCAGAGCATATTAGTGCAAAGTAGATCGCAGAGACCCACCGAATAGCAGATTACAACGCAAAGCTCAATGCAATACTATCCCAACCTAAGCATTCGTAGCACAGCCAAGCCTAACCTAAGAAATACCTAAGAATACCTAACTTGCTGCGACGGCAATTGCTGCCCTCCCGGAGCCGAGCAGAACACAGTAGAGATGAGTAGTGATCAGAAATCCATAG
>NW_016960588.1:0-513 GCF_001483705.2 Eufriesea mexicana
GGATGTATGGACGTACACATGTATGGATATATGGATGTATATATGGATGTATGTATGGTTGTGCGCATGGATGTATATGTATGTGTTTGTATGGATGTATGTGTGGGTGTATACATGGATGAATGTATGGATGTTTGTATGGATGTATATATGGATGTATGTATGGGTGTATGTAAGAATGTTTGTATGGATGTATGTATGGATGAATGTATGCGTGTATGTATGGATCTCTGTATTGATGTGTATATGGATGCATGGACGGATGGATGGATTGGTGGATGGACGTATGGGTGGAAGGATTTATGGATCGATGGATGCATGGATGGGTGGATGTTTGAATGGATGTATGTACGGAAGTATGTATGTATGTATGGATGTATGTAAGGGTGTATGTATGCATGTATGTATGGTTGTGTGTAAGTGATCGTATGTATGGAAGCATGTATTGAAGTATGGATGGATGTATGAACGGATATAATTATGGATGTATGGATGCGTGTATGGAAGGTGGTA
>NW_016960589.1:0-701 GCF_001483705.2 Eufriesea mexicana
TTATATTGGCGTGCTATAGGCTTTGCGATGCAATTGATTCTTAGTGGAAAATTCAATTTTATTAACATTTTCGACTAATTGCGTGGTGAGCTAACTTTCTTGCATAGGTAAGGAGCAAAGAACCGTTCGTAATGCTACAGCCATTACAATGCTGCGGAATCTGGCTGGAAAATTCAATTTTATTTACATTTTCGACTAATATCGAAGAGAGCTAACTTTCTTGCATAAACAAGGAGGTATGATTATATTGGCAAGCTATAACCATTGCAATGCTATAGATTCGTCCTGGAAAATTCAATTTTATTGTCATTTTCAACTAGTATCGTGGTAAGCTAGCTTCTTTGCATAGGTAAGGAGGAACGATCCGTTCGTAGTGCTATAGCCATTGCAATGCTGCAGAATCTGGCTTGAAAATTCAATTTTATTGACATTTTTGTCTATTATCGTGGTGAGCTATCTTTCTTGCATAAATAAACAGGGTAGATTCTTTTGGCGTGCTGTAGACATTGCAATGATATAGAATGAGGTTGGAAAATTCAATTTCATTGACATTTTCGATTAATATCGTAGTGAGCTAACTTTCTTGCATAAATAAGAATGAATGATTCTATTGGCTTGCTATAGCCTTCGCAATGCTATAGAATCTGGATGGAAAATTCCATTTTACTGACATTTTCGACTAATATCGTGGTGAGCTACCT
>NW_016960589.1:791-997 GCF_001483705.2 Eufriesea mexicana
TTCCACTAATATTGTGGTGAGCTGCGTATCTTGCATAAATAAGGATGAAAGATTCTACTGCCCAGCTATAGCCATTGCAATTATATTGAATGTGCCTGGCAGATTCAATTTTATTGACGTTTTCGACTAATATCGAGATGAGATAACTTTCTTCCATAAATAAAGAGGAAAGATTCTATTGGCGTGCTATAGCCATTTCAATACTA
>NW_016960590.1:0-731 GCF_001483705.2 Eufriesea mexicana
GAGTTTCTGCTCCCTACTGTGCTCTAATTTGCTCTGATTGGCACTGAGACGACAAGCAATAGGGGTATCGTCACGTTATAGTGAGATATGCAACGTCCGGTTATGATACGTTCGGTTAGGTTAGGACAGGTTAGCCTTGACTTTTGTGCTATTAATTGCTCTTGGGTGCATTACGGCGCTCTTCATTGTTCTGCAATTCTCTGCGGGCTTCTGCGGTGCCAGCAATAATGGTCTTGGCACGATTGGCTGATACGTGTAGGTCAGCTTAGGTTTGGTTACGTTTGGACAAGGTGGCTCTGACATTAGTGCTGTACACAGCTGTCCAGTGGATTCCTGTGCTCTACTGCTATTTAATATGTTCTCCTTTTCTCTGGGGATGTCAGGAATAGTGGCGTAGGCTCATAAGGTTTTGTTATTCGACGTTCGGTTTCGTTCGGTTACGTAAGCTATGGATAGGATGGCACGACTCTTGTGCAGTGCACTTCATTTCGGTGTATTTCTGCGCTCCAATGTGCTCTAATATGTTCTACTTTGCTCTGGGTATGCCAGCAAATGTTGTTTCGGCTGGTTAGGATATGTTAGGCTACGATTTGTTAGGCTACGGTAGTTTAGTTTAGGACAGGTAGCATTGGCTTTCGACGTTTACACTGTCATTCGGTGGGCCTCCACGCTCTGCTATGCTTTACTCGACCATGCTCGAATCTGGGGAGGCCAGAAATAGTGGTCGTGGC
>NW_016960591.1:0-598 GCF_001483705.2 Eufriesea mexicana
GGAGGAACTGCTGCGAGAGGGGCAATCAGCGGTCACAGCGATCTCTACTTGGTGCAGCCGCCAGAGGCTAGCACTGTCGGCCGAGAAACGGAGATGCTGTTGGTGAAGGGGAGCTCGATGCCGAACGACCACCAACAATCCGCATCAACGGCAAAAGCATCAGGATGCACCCATCAATCAAATGCCTGGGAGTGCATCTTGAGCGCGGCCTGAGGATCGAGATGCACGTGCAAGAAGCAGCGCACAAGTGCAGAAGAATGTTCAACAGACTCGCAAAGGTGGCCAAGGAGAACTGGGGTCTCGGGAGTGGAGCAACCCTGTACAGGGGGCTCTTTGTCCCGATCGCCACGTACACGGCAGCTAGCTGGAGCGACCTACAGAACTTGAGGACAAAGAAGATCCTCGAGGGATCGCAGATAATGGCCTTGCTTCAGGTCACGAAGGCATACAGGACAATTTCAACAGAGGCCCTACAGGTGATAGCTGTGGAAATGCCTATCGCCCTGGTGGTTGAGATGCGCGCTCGGATGCACGTAGAAAGGAAAGGATCCACGAACATAATGGAAACAAAGCGGCGCCTACGGGACGAGGCCATGGC
>NW_016960592.1:0-1281 GCF_001483705.2 Eufriesea mexicana
AGCTGTCTCGGCACGTTTCCATAAGTAATGTTACGTTTGTTTGTATTAGGCTTTGACATGTTACTATATGGCAGAAATCGCTTTAGAGCTGTAGACTGCTATTCGGTGGCTTTCGACGCTCTACATTGCTGCATGGCCCTGGGGCGCCCAGCAATAGTGGCTTTGGCTCGCTATTTGGGGATAGGCTTCGTTTGGCTACGTAATATTTGTCCGTGTTAGGTTCGGATGGCCTTGATTTTTCTGCTCTACACTGCGATTCAATGAATTTCTGCTCTCTTCTCTCCTCTAACATGTACTGCTTGGCTCTGAGGAGGGCAGCAATAGGAGCCTCGGCACGTTAAGGTTATATATGCCACGTTATGTTACGTAAAGTTCTGTTAGGTTAGGAGAGGATAGCTCGGACTTTTGTGCTATGCACTGCTATACGGTGGATTCCTACACTCTACTGTGCACTAATATGTTCCGCTCTGCCCTGGAGTGGCTAGCAACAGCTGTCGTAACACGTATGGCAGAGTAACGTTACGTTTGATTAGGTGAGGTTACGGTGTGTTTGGTCGGGACGGATTCGACTTGAGAGCTATGCACTGATATTTGGCGGCTTTATACGCTCCACTGCGCTCCAGTATATTCTGCTTGGCTATAGGGAGGCAAGCAGTATAATTCTCGGCACGTTAGGCCGAGTTGTGTTGCGTTCGGTTCTGTTGCGTTTGGTTAGGTTGGGATAGGATAGCTCATGCTTTCGTGCTGTGCACTGCTATTCGTTGGATTTCTGCGCTCTACATTGTCCTACTCTACTCTGCACGACTCTCGGGGTGCCAGCAATAGTGGTCGCGGCAAACTACGTCAAGTTGAATTACGCTTGGCTAAGTTGGGTTATGTTGCGTTAGGCTGCGCTAACTTTGGCTTCTGTCCTACACATTGCTATAATATGGACATCTGCGATCTTCTGTGCGCCATCGCACTCCGCTTGTTTCCGTGAACGCCAGGAATAGTGCTCGCGTCAGGTTTGGTGGAGTTATGTTACGTTTGGTTTTGCTAGATTTGTCAAAGCTTGTGTAGGATGGATACTTGTGATATACACTGCTGTTCAGAATGTTTCAGCTTCATATATTTCCCTACTATACCCTGCTTGGCTTTCGTAAGGCAGCAATAGCGACCGTTGCGTGTAAGTTTGTGTTACGTTACGTCTGCTTATGTTACGTTTGGTTAGGTTTGGATGTGATAGATATGACTTCTGTGGAGTACACTGCTATTCGTTGTATTTCTGCGCTTATCTGCGCT
>NW_016960593.1:0-218 GCF_001483705.2 Eufriesea mexicana
CGCAGCATAACCCAGCCTATCCTGCCGATGCCGCAATTGCAGGCCTCTCCAGAGCCAAGCAGAACATATTAGAGGAGATCCCAGCGCAGAAATCAACAGCATGGCAGTGTATAGCAGAAAGGTCAAGGCTATCCGAACCAAATCTATGCAAACATGTCCTAACCAAAAGTCACTTATCGAAACATAACGTGACGCGGCCACAGTTTCTGGCGTCCCCA
>NW_016960593.1:1108-2064 GCF_001483705.2 Eufriesea mexicana
CAGTGTACAGCAGAAAAGTGAAAGGTATCCAAACCTAACGCGGACAAGAATAACATAACCAAACGTAGCCAAACTCAAATTAACGAGGCGCGACCACCATTCCTGGATTCCCCAGCGTCTAACAGGTTAGAGTATAGCACAGTAGAGGGCAGGATTCCACCGCATATATTTGAGTAACTGGAAAGTCAAAGCTGCCCTAACCAAACTGAACCAAGGCAAGCCTGACCATCCGTAACACAACTCATCCTAACGAAACTCGACCACAATTACTGGCTGGCCGAGAGACGCGCAGCGTGTAGTAGAGCAATGTAAAGTGCAGAAATCCTCCGAACAGCAGCGTACAGCACAAAAGTCAAAGCTATAACCTCCTAACATAACCGAACGTAACATAGCCGTATGCAACCTAACTCAGCCTGACGTGCCGAGACCACTACATCTGGCCTCCCAACAGCCAAGAAGAATATACTAGAGCTCTCTAGTACGCAGTGTGCCACAGAATAGCAGTTTACAGCACAGAAGCCAAAGCAATCCTACCCAAACTTAAACACATCTAACCTAACCAAACGTTACATAACACAAATAAGCGTGCCGCAAACACAATTGCTGGCCTCGCCAGAGTCAAGCAGGATATATTAGAGTACAGAAGTGCGCTGAAATACACCGAGAATCTGTGTATTGCTCAAAACTAAAAGTTACCCTCTCCTAACTGAACCAAACGTAATATAACCAAACGTAACATGACAAAACCTAACGGGCCTAGACCACTACTGCAGGGCTCCCCGTCACCAAGCAAACGTATTAGAGGAGAGCGCAACGCAGATGTCAAAGTGATGGCATTGTGTGGCAGAAGGGTCAAAGCTATCCAAACCTAACCCATGCTTACATAACCTAAGGGAACGGAACCTAACTCAAGCTAGCGTGCAGAGACTACCATTGCTGCTGCCCTCAGAGCAAGG
>NW_016960594.1:0-385 GCF_001483705.2 Eufriesea mexicana
CCATCAATATTTGTCTCGGCACGTTATGTTGGGTTATGTTACGCTTCGTTGTGTTAGGTTCGGATAAATTCTGTAAGGGTAGCCTTGACTTTTGTGCTATGCACTGTTGATCGTAGGATACATGCGCACGACTGTGCTCTACTTCGTTTCGGTGTGCAGTGGGCAGTCCAGCAATAGTGGTTGCGGCACGTTTCGTTGAGATAGGCTACGTTTCGTTGGGCTACGCTTACCTGGGTTAGATATGCATAGCTATGAAATTTGTGATATACATTGCGATTCTATAGACATTTGCGCTCTACTTTCCTCTGATATATTCTGCATCTTTTTGGGGAGGCCAGCAATAGTGGTCTCGGCGCGATAGGTTGAGTTAGTTTACGTTTGCTTA
>NW_016960595.1:0-264 GCF_001483705.2 Eufriesea mexicana
TCTGCCTCGAAAATTCAATTTTATTGACATCTTCGACTAATATCGTTGTGAGGTAGCTTTCTTGCGTGAATAAGGAGGAATGATTTTATTGGCGTGCTATAGCCATTGCAGTGCTATAGAATCTGACAGGAATATTCAATGTTATTGACATTTTCGCCTAATATAGTGGTGAGCTTACTTTCTTGTATAAATAAGGCGGACAGATACGAATTGGCGTTCTATAACCATAGAAATGCTATAGGATCTTCCACGAAAATTCAATTT
>NW_016960596.1:0-568 GCF_001483705.2 Eufriesea mexicana
AACGCATTCAATCCAATGGCAAGTAGAGCCATCTGCATGCCAGAGAACGGGCCTATTCAAAATCTATAACCGGTTGTAGCATTGTAATAGATCGCCTAACGCGTTCAAACCAATGGCAAGTACAGCCATGAACTTGCCAGAGAATAAGTATATTCAAAACCTATAAGCTGCCATAGCTTATTGGTGATTAGATCGCCTAACGCCTGCAATCCAATGGCAAGTACTGCCATCTACTTGCCAGGGAATAAGTCTATTAAACATCTATAATCTCTTATAGCTAGGCGTAGAGATAGCCTAACGCCTTCAATCCAATGGCAAGTACAGCCATCTACTTGCCAGAAAATTGGTCCATTCACAATCTATAACCTGCTATAGCTTGGTGAATAGATCGCCTAACGCCGTCAATCGAATGGCAAGTACAGCCATCTACTTGCCAGAGAAATGGACTATTCAAAATCTATAGTCTATTGTAGCTTGGTTAATAGGTGGCCAGACGTCTGCTCCCAATGGCAAGTACTGCCATCTACTTGCCAGGAAATAAGTCTATTTAGAATCTATAATCTGTTAC
>NW_016960597.1:0-883 GCF_001483705.2 Eufriesea mexicana
TTGCATAAATAAGAGGGAAAGATTCAATTGGCGTGCTATAGCCATTGCAATGACATATAATCTCCGTGGAAAATACAATTTTATTAACATCTTCTTCTAATATCGTGGTAAGATAACTTTGTTGCATAAATAAGGAGGAAAGATACTATTGGCCTGCTATAGACACCGCAATGCTATAGAATCTTTCTGGAAAATTAAAATTTTATTGCCATTTTCGGCTAACATTATGGTGAGCTAAGCTCCTTGCATAAATAAGGAGGAAATATTCCATTGGCGTACTACGGCCATTGCAGTGCCGCAGATTCTGGATGGAAAATTCAATTTTATTGACATTTTCGAATAATATAGTGGTGAGGTAACTTTCTTGCATAAATAAGGAGGAAAGATTCTATTGGCGTGCTATAGCCATTACAATGCTATAGAATCAGTCTGAACTAGAAATTTCAATTGTACTCACATGTACGACTATTGTCGTGGTGAGCTAACTTTCTTACATAAATAACGAGGCAAAATTCCGTTCGCGTGTTATAGCCGATGCAGTGCTAAAGTATCTGGCTGGAAAATATAATTATATTGACAGTTTCGACTAATATCGGCGCGAGCTAACTTTCTTGCATAAATAAGGAGGAAAGATTCTATTGGCGTGCAATAGCCATTGCAATGCTATAGGATCTGCATGAGAAATCCAATTTTACTCACATTTACGACTTGTATCGTGGTGAGGTACCTTTTTTGCGTAAATAAGGAGGAAAGATTCCATTTGCGTGCTATACCCGTTGCAGTGCTATAGAGTCTGGCTGGAAAATTCAATTTTATTGACATTTTCTCCTAATATCGTGGTGAGCTAACATTCTTGCATAAATAAGGAGGAAAAATTCCGTTG
>NW_016960597.1:1012-1328 GCF_001483705.2 Eufriesea mexicana
GCGTACTATAGCCATTGCAATGACATATAATCTGGTTGGAAAATACAATTTTATTAACATTTTCGTCTAATTTCGTGGTGAGATAACTTTGTTGCATAAATAAGGAGGAAAGATACTGTTGGCGTGCTATAGACACCGCAATGCTATAGAATCTTGCCGGAAAATTAAAGTTTTATTGCCATTTTCGGCTAATATTATGGTGATCTAAGCTTCTTGCATAAATAAGGAGGAAATATTCCATTGGCGTACTATGGCCATTTCAGTGCAACAGAATCTGTCTGGAAAATTCAATTTTATTGACATTTTCGAATAATAT
>NW_016960597.1:1459-2701 GCF_001483705.2 Eufriesea mexicana
CTAACTTTCGTACTTAAATAAGGTGGGAAGATTCTATTGGCGTGCTATTGGCTTTGCAATGCTATACAATCTTGCTGGAAAATTTATATTTATTGACATGTTCGACTAATATCTTGGTGAGATGACTTTCCTGCATAAATATGGAGGGAAGGTACTATTGGCGTGCTATAGCCGTTGCAATGCTATGGAATCTGGAAGGAAGATTCAATTTTAACGACATTTTCGACTTATATCGTGGTGAGCTAACTTGCAAAAACAGGCCGGTAGAATTCTATTGGCGTGCTATTACTACTGGAGTGCTACAGAATCTGGCTGGAAAGTTTAATTGTATAGACATTTCGGCTAATATCGTGGTGAGCTAACTTTCTTGCATTGGTAAGGAGGTAAGGTTCTAATGGCGTGCTATAGCCATTGCAATACTATAGTTCCTGGCCGGACAATACAATTTTATTGACACTTACGAATAATATCCTGTTGAGCTGACTTTCTTGCACAAGTAAGGTGGAAAGATCCTATTGGCGTGCTATAGCCATTGCAATGCTATAGAATCAGCCTGCAAGATTCAATTTTATTCACATTTTCGTCTAGTGTCGTGGCGAGCTAACTCTCCTGCATAAATAAGGAGTAAAAATTCCATTGGCGAGCTGTAGCGATGGTAGTGCTATAGAATCTGGCTGGAAAATATAATTTTATGAACATTTTCGACCTTTATCGTTGTGAGCTAGCTTTTTCGCATAAATAAGTAGGAAGGCTTCTATAGGAGTGCTATAGGCATTGCAGTGCTATAGTGTCTGGCTGGAAAATATAATTTTATTAACATTTTTGACTAATATCGGGGTGAGCTAACGTTCTTGCCTAAATAAGGAGGAAAGATACTATTGGCCTGCTATAGACACCGCAATGCTATAGAATCTTTCTGGAAAATTAAAATTTTAATGCCATTTTCGGCTAATATTATGGTGAGCTAAGCTCCTTGCATAAATAAGGAGGAAAGATACTATTGGCCTGCTATAGACACCGCAATGCTATAGAATCTTTCTGGAAAATTAAAATTTTAATGCCATTTTCGGCTAATATTATGGTGAGCTAAGCTCCTTGCATAAATAAGGAGGAAATAATGCATTGGCGTACTACGGCCAATTCAGTGCAACAGAATCTGTCAGGAAAATTCAATTTTATTGACATTTTCGAATAATATCGTGGTGAGCTAATTTTCTTGCATAAATGAGGAGGAAAGAGACT
>NW_016960597.1:5106-5616 GCF_001483705.2 Eufriesea mexicana
TAATTTTATTAACATTTTCGACTAATATCGGGGTGAGCTAACGTTCGCGCCTAAATAAGGAGGAAAGATACTTTTGGCCCGCTATAGCCATTGCAATGACATATAATCTGCTTGGAAAATACAGTTTTATTAACATTTTCTTCTAATATCGTGGTGAGTCAACTTTGTTGCATAAATAAGGAGGAAAGATACTATTGGCGTGCTATGGACATCGCAATGCTATAGAATCTTGCTGGAAAATTAAAATTTTATTGACATTTTCGACTTATATAGTGGTGAGCTAAGCTCCTTGCATAAATAAGGAGGAAAGGTTCCATTGGCGTACTACGACCATTGCAGTGCCGCAGATTCTGTCTGGAAAATTCAATTTTATTGAAATTTTCGAATAATATTGTGGTGAGGTAACTTTGTTGCATAAATAAGGAGGAAAGATTCTATTGGCGTACCATAGCCATTGCAGGGCTATAGAATCAGTCTGGAAATTTCAATTTTACTCACATATACGACTAT
>NW_016960598.1:0-517 GCF_001483705.2 Eufriesea mexicana
CCCTCCTAACATTACCAATCGTAACATAACATCATGTAACCTACCTAAACCTATCGCACCGCGATCACAATTGCCGGCCTCCGCAGAGACAAGCAGAACACTTTAGTGGAGAGTAGAGCGCAGACATCCATAGCGAAACGTATCCTGACCAAACCTAACGAGCCAAGACCGCTAGTGCTGCCCTACACAGAGCCATGCAGGTCATACTAGAGCACAGTGGGGCAAGAAATCCACCGAATAGCAGAATATGGAAATATAGTCGAAGCAACCCTCTTCTATTATAACCAATTGTGACATAACCAAGCTTAACTTATCACAACCCAACGTGCCGCGACCACAATTGCTGGCAGCCCCAGAGCCAAGCAGAACAGATTAGTGGAGTGTAGGTCGCTGAAATCCAAAGAATCGCAGTGTATATCGGGAAAGCAATAGCTACACCAACCCAACACAAAAGAAACGGACATAGCCGAACGTAGCCTAACTCAACCTAACCAGCCGAAACCGCTATCGCTGCCCC
>NW_016960599.1:0-570 GCF_001483705.2 Eufriesea mexicana
TGCGCTAGGTAGGGTTAGGTTAGGTTAAGCCAGGTTAGGTTATGATGTACTCGACTTTTGCGCAGTACACTGCTATTCGGCGGATTCCTGCGCTCTACATTGCTCAACTATGCTATGCTCGACCCTCGGGACTTGGGCAATAGCGGTCGCGGCACGTTAGGTTGAATTAGGTTACGTTTGTTTAGGTTAGATTAGGTGAAGTTTGGTAGGAATAGCTGCGGCTTTCGTGCCATACACGACTATCAGGTGGATTACTGCGATTTACTGTGCTCTACCACAATCTGCTTGGCTATGGGGTGGCCAGGAGCGGTGGTCGCGGCACGTTGTAATGAGATATGCTACTTTCAGTTAGGTTAAGTTAGGACAAGTTACGCTAGGATATCTACGGCTTTTATGCTATTCACTGCAATACGGTGCATCCCTGCGCTCTACTGCGCTCTAGTACGCTCTGGTTGTGTCTGTGGCTGCCAGCAATAGTTTTATTTCTCGTCATTTCAGGTTGGTCTGCGTTACGTCTGGGTATGTAACGATTGGCTACGATTTCTGCGCTCTAATGTGCTCCAACATGCA
>NW_016960600.1:0-1031 GCF_001483705.2 Eufriesea mexicana
ACATTTTCGACTAATATCGTGGTCAGCTAACTTCCTTGCATAAGTAAGGAGGAAAGATGCTTTATGAGTGCTATAGCCATCGCAATGATACTGAATATGGTTGGAAAATACAAATTTATTGACATTTTCGACTAATATCATGGTGAGATATCTTTCTCTCATAAATCAGGAGGAAGGATCCAATTGGCGTGCTATAGCCGTCGCAATACTACAGAATATGCCTGGAAAAGTCAATGTTATTGACATTTTCGTCTAATATCGTGGTGAGCAAGATTCCTTGCATAAGTAAGGGGGAAAGATACTATTGGCGTGCAATAGCCTTTGCAATGATATAGAATTTGTTCGGAAAATTCAAATTTATTGTCATTTTCGACTGACATCGTTGTGAGCTGACTTTATTGCATACATAAGGAGGAAAGATTCAATTGGCGGGCTATAACCGTCGCAATGCTATAGAATCTGACTGGAAAGTTCAATTTTCTTGACATTTTCGCCTAATATCGTGGTGAGCTAACTTTATTGCATGAATAATGAGGGTAGGTCCTACTGGCGTGCTACAGCCGTCGCAATGATACAGAATGTGGTTGCAAAATACAAATTTATTGACATTTTCGACTGATATCATGGTGAGCTATCTTTCTTTCATAAATATGGAGGAGGGATTGAATTCGCGTGCAATAGCCGTCGCAATGCTATAGGATCTGGCTGGAAAGTACAATTTTTGTTGACATTTTCGACTAATATCGTGGTGAGCTGACTTCTTTGCGTATTTAACGAGGAAAAATGCTTTTTGAGTGCTATAGCCATTGCAATGCTAATGAATCTGGCTGGAAAGTTCAATTTTATTGACATAAATGACAGTTTAGACTAATATCGTGGTGAGCTAACTTCCTTGCGTAAGTAAGGAGGAAATATACTGTTGGAGTGCTATGGGCATTACAGTGCTACAGAATCTTGCTGGAAAATTAAATTTTATTGGTATTGTCGTCTAATACCGTGGTGAGCTATCTTCCTTGCATAGGTAAGGAGGA
>NW_016960601.1:0-522 GCF_001483705.2 Eufriesea mexicana
AGTCCACTGAATAGCAGTGTATAGCGCAAACGTCAAAGATATTCTATCCTATAGTATACAAACTTAACATAACTTAACGTTACCTAACAAAACGTGACTCGCCGCGGACATTATTTATGGCCTCCCAAGAGCCAAGTAGAGAATGTTTGATACCAGAATAGCGAAGAAATCCACCGAATAGAAGTGTATAGCACAAAAGTCAAAGATAACCTGGACAAACATCACCTATCTTAACATAACCGGCCGTAACCTAACCGACCATACGTACCTTGACCACTATTACTGAGCTCCCCAGTGCCAAGCAGGATATACTAGTGAGCACTAGAGCGCAGAAGTCCGGCGCACTGAAGTGTAAAGCAGATAAGTAAGAGAAATCATAGCATAGGCTGACCTAACCTACCAACCGATCGCAACCAGTTCGAACCTAACGTGCCAAATTGCTGGACTTCCCATCGCCAAGCAGGGCACATTGGGGAGATTATAGCGCAGAGTTCCACAGGATGGCAGTTCTAGCACGGAAGT
>NW_016960602.1:0-276 GCF_001483705.2 Eufriesea mexicana
CGGATGTGTTAACGCGTTAGACCTCCGCCTTCGCAAGCGACCATGTACCTACGGCCGGGGAGATCGTCTCTTTCTCACGTCGTAACCTAGGTCTGGGTGACCATGGGCTGGCATGTGGGGGCCCGTTTGTTCGAGAGTCAGTGTTCCGGGCACGAGGCGTCGCGTGATGGTCGCGCAGCGTCCGTAGGGTATGCCTGCGTTGCGGTGCGGTGCTATGCGTGCTGTGTGTGCCTGTAATCGGCCCCTCTCGCGCGTTTGGACATAATCGTCTCTGAT
>NW_016960603.1:0-431 GCF_001483705.2 Eufriesea mexicana
CAGAGATAAGCTGAATATACTAGAGCACTGTAGTGCGCCAAAATACACCTAACAGCAGACTACGGCACTAAAGTCAAAGCAACCATCTCCTAACCCAACCAATCCTAATACATCCAAACGTATCCTAACTCAACCCGACATGCCGCGTCCAATACAGCTGGCCTCCGAAGAGCCAAGCAGAGCTCACAAGTGGAAAGTAGCATGCACAAATCCGTAGGATCGCAGTGTACATTACGAATGTCAGAGCTACCCGAACCTCACCCAAACCAACAGGACATCACCTAACTTGGCCTAGCTCAACCAAGCGAACCGACACCGCAATTGCTGCATTCTCCAGTGCTATGCTGTACATACTACAGCACATTAGGGGGACGAAATCCAACAAATTGCAGCGTTCAGCCAAAAGTTAAGGCTGTCATCTTCAAACGTTG
>NW_016960604.1:0-558 GCF_001483705.2 Eufriesea mexicana
TCCATACATACACAGATACATTCGTCCATACATACATCCATACACACATCCTTCCATGCATCCTTCCATACAAACATACTTACATCCATACAAACATCCATTCAAACATCCATACATACATCCATGCATACATCCATTCATCCATACATCCAGCCATCCATACATCCATCCATTCATTCATCCATCCATGCATCCTTCCAACCATACGAACATCCATACATATATCCAAACATACATCCGTACATCCATCCATTCATTCGTCAATCCATCGATACATACATACATATGTACATCCATACATCCATACAATCGTACATCCATACATACATACATCCAAACATATACATACATATGTACATCCATACATCCATACCATCGTACATCCATACATACATACATCCAAACATCCATACATCCATACATCCATACATCCATACATCCATACATCCATGAAGCCGTCCATCCATAAACCCATCCATCCATACATACATCCTATCATACATCCATCCATCCATACATCCACCCATCCATACATCCATCGATCCATACATCCATACA
>NW_016960605.1:0-567 GCF_001483705.2 Eufriesea mexicana
TATCCCTGCCAAACATAACCAAACATAGCATAACCGAACGTAACATGACTCAACCTATCGTGCTGCGACAATTATACCTGGCGTCCCCAGAGACAAGCGGGGTGTGATAGCGCACTGTAGAGCGCAGCAGTCAATAGAACAGCAGAGTTTAGCGCAA
Source organism: Eufriesea mexicana (assembly GCF_001483705.2). NCBI lineage: Eukaryota > Metazoa > Arthropoda > Insecta > Hymenoptera > Apidae > Eufriesea > Eufriesea mexicana. Next base: position 158 of record NW_016960605.1, read on the forward strand.
AAGTCAGAGATATCCTAACCTAACGCAACGTAACCTAACGAATGCAATCTTATACTAGCTCAACCTACAGTGCCGCGACCACCATTGCTGGCCTTCGGAGAGTCGGGCATAGTAGAGTAGAGCACAATAGAGCGCAAAAGTCCACCGAATGTCAGTGCATGGCACAAAAGCTAAAGCTATCCTTTCATAGCGAAACCAATCGTATCATAACCGAACGTAGCTTAGCACGTAGTAACATGCCGCGACCACTGTTGCTGTCCTCCCGAAAACAGGCAGAGCATATTAGAGCACAGTAGAGCGATAGCGCAGAAATCCACGGAATGGCTGTGTGTGAAACAAAAGGCAAGGGCATCCTATCCTAACCTAGCCAAGCCTTACCTAACCTGACGTAGCATAACTCAACCTATCCT
>NW_016960606.1:0-202 GCF_001483705.2 Eufriesea mexicana
GGTGACCTAACTTTCCTGCATATATAAGGAGGAAAGCTTCTACTGGCGAGGAATAGTAATTGCGATGCTATAGAATCTGGCTGGAAAACTCAATTTAATGCACATTTTCGACTAATATCGTGGTGACCTAGCTTTCTTGCATATATTAGGAGGAATGATCCTACTGGCGTTCTATAGCCATTGCAATGCTATAGAATCTGGC
>NW_016960607.1:0-2613 GCF_001483705.2 Eufriesea mexicana
CCCTAATATGGACTGCTTGTCTCCGTGGAGGCCAGCAATAGTGTTCGCGGCATGATAGATTGAATTATGTTGGGTTGGGTTATGTTAAAATTGGATAGGCTAAGACAGGGAACCTCTCACTTTTGCGCTATGCGCCGCTATTCATTGTATTTCTGCGCTCTACAATCCTGTAATGTTTTCAGCATGGACCTGGCGAGGGTTGCAATAGGAGCCACAGCACGATAGTTTGAGTTATGTTACGTATGGTTACGCTACATTGTCTTTTGTGCTATACACTGCTTTCCCCGGATTTCTATCATCTAATGTGCTCTAATATATACTGCGTGGCTCTTGTGCGTCCAGTAATAGTGGTCTCGGCGCGTTATGTTGAGTTAGATTACGTTTCGTTAAGCTATGTTGGGAAGGTTCGGATCTTATTTCTTTGACGTTTGTGCCATACACTGCTGTTAGGTGATTTTCTGCGCTCTACATTGCTTTACTATACTCTGCTCGACAGTGGGGAGGCGAGCAATAGTGGCCGCGGCAGGTTAGGTTGTGTTATGTTACGCTTGGTTATGTTTGGTTAGGTTACGTTGGGATAAGTTTGGTTAAGGTTACTCTGACTTTCTTGCTATACACTGTTATTCGGGGGATTTCTGTTATCCACTGTGCTCTACTGCATTCAGCTTGGTTCTGTGGAGGCCAGGAGCAGCGGTCGCGGCACGTAATTTTGGGATACGCTGTGTTTGGTTGGGTTAGATTAGATCAGGTTAGGTAAGGATACCTTCGACTTTTGCGCTGTACACTGCAATACGGGGAATTTATGCACACTACTGTGCTCTAGTACATTCTGCTTGCCTCTGTGTGAGCCATCAATAGTTATCTCGTCATGTTAGGTTGAGCCAGACTGGGTTTAGATTTGCCACGTTTGGCTACGGTAGGATATGCTATATAGACTTTTGCGCCTTACGCTGATTTTCTGCAGATTTCTGTGATCTACTCTGCTGTACTACATTCTGCTTTACTCTGGGCTGGGGGGGGGGCGGAGCAGTGGTCGCAGCACGTCATTTTGAGGTATGCTGTGTTTGGTCAGGATAGATTAGGTCAGGTTAGGTTATGGTATCTGCGGCTTTTGTGCCATTCACTGCAATGCGGTGGATTTCTGCGCTCCAATGTGCTATAATATGCTCCGCTTGGCTCCCAGGTGGCCAGTAATAGTGGTATCGGTACGTTAGTTTGAGACTTTTTACGTTTCGTTAGGTTAGGTTCGTAAGGTTCGGCTACTGTTTCTACTACTTTTGCGCTGTACACAGCTATTTGGTGGGTATCTGCTCTCTACATTGCTCTTCTATACTCCGCCCGACCATGGGGAGGCAAGCAATAGTGGTCCTGGCGCGTCAAGCTGAGTCAGGTTACGTTTCTATAGGTAATGTTAGGTTAAGTTTGGTAAGGATACCTCCGACTTTCGAGCTGTACACTGTAATTCCGTGGGTTTCTTTCGTATACAGTGCTTTACTATATTCTGCTCAGCTCAGCGGAAGCCAGTAGCAGCGTTCGCGGCACGCTGGGTTGAGTTACGCTACGTTTGGTTTAGTTGCGTTAGGTCTGGTTTTGTTAATATAGATCACACTTTGGATCTATACACTGTACCTCGGTATATTTCTGTGACACACACAGCTCCACTAAATTCTGCTTGGCTCTGTGGATGCCAGGAGCAATGGTCGCCGTTCGTCATTTTCGGGTCTGCTGCGTCTGGTTAGGTTAGATTAGGTCAGGTTCAGTCAGAATGTCTTCGGCTCTTGTGTTCTTCACTGCAGTGCGGTGGATTTCTGCCATCTACTGTGGTCTAGTACATTCTGCTTGGCAAAGGGCAGGCCAGCAATGGTGCCCCCTGTATGAGAGGCATAGCTATGCCGCGTTCGGTTTTGTTACGTTTGGGAGTTTAGGATATGAAAGATTAGACTTTGTGCTACGCACACGAATACTCCGACTTCTGCTCTCCACTGAATTCTAATATTCTCTGCTTGGCTCCGTGGAGGCCGGCAATAGTGGCCGCGGCACGTTACGTTGTGGTATGCTACGTGTGGTTAGGTTACGTTAGCATGGATTAGGTGTGGATAGACATGAGTTTTGTGCTATACACTGCGATTCTATGTACCTATGCGCCCTATTGTCCTCTAGTGAGTTCTGCTCGACTCTGGGGAGGCCAGCAATTGCGGCCATGGTGCGTTAGGTTGAGATATATTACGTCTGGTTTTGTTAAGGTTGGATATATTAGGACAGGATAGCTTCGACTTTTGTGTTGTACACTGCTATTGGGAGGACATCTTCGTTCCAGTATGCTCTAGTATGTTCTGCTTGGCTCTGTCGTGGCCAGAAACTGTGTTCTCGGCACGTTAGTTTGAGCTATGCTACGTTCGGTTATGTTACGTTTGGTGATCTTAGGATATGATAGTTCAGACTTTTGTGCGACTCATTGTTATCTGCGGGTTTCTTCGTTCAACTGTGTTCTAATATTTTCTGCACTGCTCTGGGGCGGCCAGCGATATTGGTCTCTGCACGTTAGGTAGAGTTAGGTTACGCTTGGCTAGGTTAGGTTAGGTCAGGTTTAGTTAGGGCATCTTCGAATATTTT
>NW_016960608.1:0-2689 GCF_001483705.2 Eufriesea mexicana
GGATTTCCGCTCCCTACAGTGCCCTAATATTTTCAGCTTGGCTCTGGGATGCCAACAATAGTGTTCTCGGCACGTTAGGGTTAATTATTCTACTTTTGATTAGGTTATGCCAGGACAGGTAAGGCAAGGGTATCTGTGACTTTTCTGCAGTACACTTCTATTTTGTGGTTTTCTGCGCTCTAATGTGCTTTAGTGTTTTCTGCTTGCCTCTGCGGAGGCCAGGGAAAGTGTTCTCGGCACGTTAGGTTTAATTAGGTTGCGTCTGCTTGTATAACGTTTGGATAGGTTGCGACAGGGTAGTTTCGACGATTATACGGTGCACTGAGATCAAGTGGAATTCTGCGCACTACCGGCATCTAATATGTTCTACGTGGCTCTGGGCAGGCCATCAATAGTTGTCTCGGCACGTCGGGCTGAGTTAGGTTACGGTTGGTTATCTTACGTTTGGTTATGTAAGGAAAGTGTAGCTTAGGCTTTAGTGTTGTACACCGCACTTCAGTGGATTTCTGCGCTCTACATTGCCACACCGCACTCTGCTCGTTTCTCGGGAGGTCCGCTATGGTGGTCGCGGCACGTCAGCTTGAATTAGAATACGTTCGGTTAGGTTACGTTACGTTGAGTTAGGCTATGATATCATCGACCTTTGTGCTACTCACCGCTGTTCTATGGACCTCTGCGTTCTACTGTGCGCTAACACCATCTGCTAGTGTTTGGTGTCGCCAGGAATTGAGGACGCAGCAGGTAAAGTTGAGTTATATTACGTTCGGTTAGGCTAGGTTTGGCAAGGTTTCGTAGGGATAGTTTTGTCCTTTGAGCTATACTCTGCGATTCTGTCGATTCCAGCGCCCTACATTGCTCTGCTATATTCTGTTTGGCTCTCGTGAGGCTAACAATGGTGGTCCTGACTCCCAAGCTTGGGTTACATTACGTTCGGTTATGTTACGTTTGGCAAGGTCAGGAGAGGGTGGCTTTGTCTTTTGTGCAGTGCACTGCTGTTCGGTGGAATTCTGCGATCTATATTGCTCTACTATACTCTGCACGACTCCCGGGTTTCCAGAAATAGTGTTCGCGGCACGTTATGTTTAGTTAGGCAACTTTCGGTTAGGTTGGGTTATCAGAGGTTAGGTTAGGGTATCTTCGACTCTTGTGCAGTACATTGCAACGCGGTAGGTTACTGCGCTCTACTTTGTTCTAGTATATTATGCTTGTCTCCGGGAGGCAAGCAACAGCGTCCGCGGCACGTTTGCTTGTGTTATGTTGCGTTTGCTTAGGATATGCTAGGTCTGTTCAGGGTACCTCTGAGTTTTGCGCTATGCAATGCAAGGCCGTCGACTTCTAGACTCTACTGTGCTCTAATGTGCTCTGTGTTGCCCTGGGGAGCCCATGAATGTTGGTCTCTGTAGTTCAGGATAAGTTATGTTACGCATGGTAAGGGCAGACGTGTCTGGGTTCGGTTAGGACAGCTCTGACTTTTCTGCTGTACACAGCTATATGGAGAATTTGTACGCACTACATAGCTCTACTATACTCTGCTCGACTCAGTGGAGACTAGCAATAGCGGTCTCGGCTCGTTAGGTATAAATATGCTACGTTTGATTAGGCTATGCTAGGCAAGATTGGGTTAGGATTACTTATGACTTTTGTGCAATACACTGCTATTTGGTGGCTATCTGCGCTCTACTGTGCTGTCGTATATTCTGCTTGGCTTTGCGGCGGCCAGCAATAGTGGCCACGGCTCTCAAGGTAAATTAGGATGCGTTTGGTTACTTTAAGTTTTGAGAGGTTAGGGCAGGGTAGCTTTGACTCTTGTGCTATGCACTGTACTTCGGTGGATTTCTGCGCTCTACATTGCTCTACCATACAATGCTGGCTTCCAGGGAGGCCAGGAATAGTGGTCTCGGTACCTTACGTTAAGTTATTGTACGTTCGGTTATATTACGTTTGCATAGATTAGGAGAGGATAAATTTGACTTTTGTGCTATACCGTGCTGTGCGGGTGTTTCTGCCTTCTTCGTTGCTCTACTATCCTCTGCTCGACAATGGGGAGGCCAGTATTAGCGGTCTCGGCACTTATCGTTGAGTCATGCAACGTTTGGATATGATGCGCTGGTCTATGTTAGGTACGGATATCTTTGGCTTACGTGGTATACACTGTTTTTCGGTGGATTCCTGCGCTCCACTGAGCTCTAGTATATTCTGCTTGGCTCTTTGGAGGCAAGCAATAGTGGCCTTGGCACGATAGGTTGTGTTAAGCTACGTTCGGAAATGATACGTTTGGTTACATTAGGATAGTGTAGATTCGACTATTGTACCATGCACTGCGATTCTATGGATTTCTGCGCTCTACATTGCTCTACTTTACTCTGCTCGACTTTTGGGAGGCCAGCAATAGTGTTCGCCGGAAGTTAGGTTGAGTTAGATTACGTTCGGTTAGGTTATGCTACGTTGTGGTAGGTTAGGAAATCATAGACTTTTGTGCAACACACTGCTATCATATTGACCTCTGCTCCCTTCTGTGCGCTATCGCAATCTGCTTGTCTCTGTGGACGCCAGGTATAGTGCTCTCGGCACGCTGGGTAGAGTAATGTTACGTTTGGTTAGGTTAGGTTTAGTTAGGTTTGGTTGGGTTAGGTTACATTTGCTTTGACTTTTGAGCAATAAACTGTCATTCTGTGGATTTCTGAGATCA
>NW_016960609.1:0-655 GCF_001483705.2 Eufriesea mexicana
ATACTCTACTTGTCTGTGTGAAGGTCAGTAATAGCTGTCTCGCCATGTTAGGTTGAGTTAGGTAACATTTGGTTATGTTACGTTTAGCTAGGTTCGGATACGTATCTTTGACATTTGTGCGTTACACAGCTATTCTGTGGACTTCTGTGATCGACAGTGCTCTAATTCATTCTGCCTCGCCATGGGGAAGCCAGGAGTAGTGTTCGCTACACCTTATGTTGAGTTATGCTGCGTTTGATTAGATCAGGTTCGGGCAGGTTATGCTGGTGTTTCAACGGCTTTTGTGCTATTCACTGCTATTCGGTGGACATCCGCTCTCTAGTGTGATTTAATATGCTCTGCTTGGTTCTGGGGAGGCCAGAAATATTGGATTCGTCGCATCATGCTTAGTTACACTACGTTTGGCTATGTTATGTTAGGCCAAGTTTGGTCTGGGAATGTTTGACCTTTGTGCTATACACTGCGATGCAGTGAATTTCTACGCACTCCTGTGCTCTTCTATACTTTGCTTGGCTCTGGGGAGGGCAGCGATAGTGGCCACGCTATGCTACTTTCGGCTGTGTTGCGTATGGTGAGGTTAGGATGGGGTAGCTTAGATTTTTGTACTATACGCAGCTATCCGCGGATTTCTGCGTTCGACTGTGGATTGGTATAT
>NW_016960610.1:0-543 GCF_001483705.2 Eufriesea mexicana
TAACCTAAGCTGATCAAGCGTAGCCTAACTCAACATAAAGTGCCGATGCCTAAATTTCTGTCCCCTCCAGAGCTAAGCAGGACAGACTACAGCACAGTAGGGTGCAGAAATCCTCCGAACAGCAGTGTACAGCACAAAAGTCAGAGCAATCTTATCCAAACCTATCCAATCTTTACATAAACGAACGTAACATACTTCTATCTAACGTGACGCTACCACTCTTGCTGGCTTCCTCACAGCCGAGCAGAACATGGCGGAGACTAAAGCACAGATATCCATAGAATATCCGTATATAGCAGAAAAGCCAAAGATATCCGGGCCTAACCAAAACTAACATAACCTAACCAAAAGTAGCACAACTGAGCATAATGCGCCGCGACATCTATTGCAGGCCTCAATAGGACCAAGCAGAATATAGAGTAGTAGAGCACAGCAGAGCTCACGAATCCACCGAAAAACGGGGTACAGCACGGCGGTCGGCGCTATCCTTACCGCACTTAACGCAATCTGACATTACCAAATGAAACTGATCACAACCTGACG
>NW_016960611.1:0-808 GCF_001483705.2 Eufriesea mexicana
CGTAAATCGGGATATCGGGGAAAAAATAACTCGTTTCCCTAAACGCCGTCCATCTTGTCCCTGTAGCTATCCGCTACTCGACGCGTATAAATCATCGAAGAATAGGCGAATAATTATTCGAAGAAAAATCGAAACGTCTCGTCACCGAGAGAAACTTTCCACGCGGAAAAGAGTAAAGAACGCGTGATGGAAAGAAGGTTGATGGAAAGAGGTGAAAAAGAAAAGTCGCGTCGAAAACGCGATTTTCGACTCGATATCTTCTAACTAGAATACTGCACGGAGAAAATGATACCCGTGGAATAAATAAGGAAAAATTACCGCGGGATCGTATAACGACGCGAAACGCCGTTAGCCAGTCGCGTATATACGCCAAGCACCATAAACTTTTATCGTGAATATTGCACGCCGTCAAACACAGTGGGAATTCCATCGAACGGATGCACGAAGGAGTAAACTAGGCTGCATTATCGGTCTTATAGACCCGGGGATAGATGCGAAAACGTCGACGCGGCGTCGGCGTCGGCGTCGGAAAACCGAAGATACCGGTACAAAACGCAGTCGAAGTAGCACTCTTAAAACAAATCTCCCTCTCCCCGATGCTCTCTCCTCTCCTCTTCCACCCTTTGACTCGCGCTTTTCTCTTTCTCCCGGCCGCACCACCGCGCCGCGCCCCTCCCTCACCTTCTAGACCGCTTTCTAGCTGCACAGCTTCTCATCTTCTTATTGTCTTCCCTTTTTTCCCTTCTTTTTGGCCTTCCTTCTCTCGGGCTCTTCGTCTTATTTCCCTTTGTCTCTCTGGCGACTAAAC
>NW_016960612.1:0-372 GCF_001483705.2 Eufriesea mexicana
TGTGTGAACGGATGCATGAATGCATGGATGGGTGTAAGGATGGATGGATGGATGAACGGATGGGTGAATGGCTGTATGGATGAATGGATGTTTGGATGGATGTATTTATGGCTGGATTTATGTGTGGAAGGACGAATATATGGAAGGATGTATGTTTGGATGGATATATGTATGGGTTCGTGGATGTATGGACGGATGGATGTATGGATGGATGGATGTGTGAATGGATTGTGGTATGGATTGACGCATGCACGGATGTATGGAAATATTTATGTATATATGTATGGATGTATGTATGGGCGTATGTACTGATGGATAGGTGTATGGATAGATGGATTTATGGATGTACGTATTTATGAATGTATGGATGTA
>NW_016960613.1:0-691 GCF_001483705.2 Eufriesea mexicana
TTTCTACTCGGCGGACCTCTGCGATCTACTGTGCTCTAATGATTTCTGCTTGGCTCTGGGAAACCCAGTAGTAGTGGTCCCGGCACGTTAGGGACAGTCAGGTTATGTTCTGTTGATTCAGGTTAGGTCGTGTGATGATACGATAGCTTCGACTTTTGTGCTATACACTGCAATGCGGCCAAGCTCTTGGCTATACTGTGCTCTAGTTCATTCTGTTTTCCTCCGGGGAGGCGAGTAATGTTGTACGCGGCACGATAGCCTGGGCTATGTTACGTTTGGCTTGGTTAGGGTGGGGTAACTTTAGCTTTTGCGATATGAACCACAATCCTATGAACTTCAGCGCTTTCCTGTCCTCCCATACGTTCTGCATGGCTCTGGGGATGGTAGCAATAATGGTCACGGCACGTTAGCTTGAGATATGTTACGCTATGATATGTTACGCTATGGTACGGTAAGTACGGTTTGGTTAGGATTGAATAGATTCGACTTTTGTGCTGTACACTGCTGTTCATATGATTGCTGCGCTCTCCTGTGCTTCAATATTTTCGGCTTGGCTCTGTGGAGGCCAGCAATATCGGTCTTGACGCGTTAGTTTGTGCCATATTTCGTTTGCTTAGGTTAGGTTAATATAATTTCTGTAAGAATATCTTCGACTTCCGTGCTATACAACTTTACTCGGTAGATTTCTGCA
>NW_016960614.1:0-251 GCF_001483705.2 Eufriesea mexicana
ATGTATATTCTACAGCAATTGCAGAATGGAAGATGAAGGTCCATAATCCATCGCGATGTTAACAATTGGCAACAACGTACCGAGTGCGGCCATCATGACATTACTGTTGTTGTTGGACTACTCTGTACACCGATGATGTAAATTCCGAAGCAATGCTGGAATAGTCATTGTATATTACGGTTATGGGCAGAGTTATTTACAATTGACGGTACGATACTGCGTACATCGACAGCCAGAGCACAGCAACCGCT
>NW_016960615.1:0-693 GCF_001483705.2 Eufriesea mexicana
TTCGTTAAGATTGGATATATCAGGAGAGGATGGCTTTGACTTTTGTGCTGTACACTGCTATTCGTGGGACTTCTGCACTCTATTGTGTTCTAATATGCTCTACTTGTCTCTAAGCAGGCCATCGATATCGGTCACTGCACGTAATGTTATGTTATGCTGTTTGGTAAACTTAGGTTATGCCAGGTCTTGTTACGGTGTCCTCGACTTTTGTGCTATACGCTACGATTCGCTGGATTCCTGCGCTCAACATTGATCTACTATTCTCTGCACGACTAAGGGTGAGGCGAGCAAAAGAGGTTGTGACACGTTAGGTTTTGGTTATGTTACGTTTGGCCAAGCTCGCAGCTTAGGTTACGTTTGGTGAGGAAAACTTTTGTCTTTCTTGATATACCCTGCTATTCGTCGGATTTCTGCACTCTACATAGCTCTACTATACTCCGCTCGACTGTGTGGAGGCGAGAAATAGTGGCCGTGGTACGTGAAGTTGATTTACGTTACGATTGGTTATGTCTGGTTAGGCTATATTTGGTTTGTGCAGTCCTGACTTTCGTGCTATACATCGTTATTCGGTGGATTTCAGTGATTTAATGTTCTCTACACATTCTGCTTGTCTCCGGGGATTCCAGGAGCAGTGGTCGCGGCACGTTACTTTGAGCGATGCTACTTTATGTTTGGTTAGGTCAGGTCAGGTTA
>NW_016960616.1:0-385 GCF_001483705.2 Eufriesea mexicana
TCTTGACATTTTCCACTAATATCGTGGTGAAATATCTTTCATGCGTAAATAAGGCGGAAAGATCCGATTGGCGTGTTGTTGCCATTGCAATGCCATAGAATCTTGCTGGGAAATTCAATTTTATAGACATTTTGCTCTAATATCTTGGTGAGCTATCTTTCTTGCGTAAACAAGGAGGACAGATACTATTGGCGTGCTATAGCCATTGCAATGATTTAGAATGTGCCTGGCAGGTTCAGTTTATTGACATTTTCGACTAATATCGAGATGAGCTGACTTTCTTCCATAAAAAAGGAGGAGAGATTCTACTGGCGTGATATAGACATTGCAATGCTGTATAACCGTCCTGGAAAATTCAATTTTATTGTCATTTTCGACTTATATC
>NW_016960617.1:0-617 GCF_001483705.2 Eufriesea mexicana
TATACAAGAAAATTAGCTCACCACGATATTAGTCGAGAATGTCAATAAAAGTGAATTTTCCAGCCAGGTTCTTTCGCATTGCATTGACTATAGCATGCCAATGTAATCTTTCCACCTTATTTATGCAAGAAAAATAGCTCACCACGATATTAGTCGAGAATGTTAATAAAATTGAATTTTCCGATCAGATTCTACAGCATTGCAGTGGCTACAGCATGCCAATACGATATTTCCCCCATATTCTTGCAAGCAAATTAGCTCATCATGATATTAGTCGAAAGTGCCAATAAAATTGTATTTTCCAGTCAGATTCTGCAGCATTGCTGTGGCTATGGCACTCCAACAGAATCTTTCCCCCTTATTTATTGCAAGAAAACTAGCGCACACGATATTAGTCGAGAATGTCAATAAAATTGAATTTTCCGATCAGATTCTGCAGCATTGCAGTGGCTACAGCATGCCAATACGATATGTCCCCCATATTCTTGCAAGCAAATTAGCTCATCACGATATTAGTCGAAAGTGCCAATAAAATTGTATTTTCCATTCAGATTCTGCAGCATTGCAGTGGCTATGGCACTCCAATAGAACCTTTCCTCCTTATTCATGCAAGAAAG
>NW_016960618.1:0-235 GCF_001483705.2 Eufriesea mexicana
GCGCAGTAGTCCACTGAATAGCAGTGTATAGCGCAAACGTCAAAGATATTCTATCCTATAGTAAACAAACGTAACATAACTTAACGTAACCTAACAAAACGAAACGCGCCGCGGACATTATTTATGGCCTCCCAAGAGCCAAGTAGAGAATGTTTCATATCAGAAGAGCGAAGAAATCCACCGAATAGAAGTGTATAGCACAGAAGTCAAAGCTAACCTGGACAAACATCACCTA
>NW_016960619.1:0-873 GCF_001483705.2 Eufriesea mexicana
TCTTAACTATACCAAACGTAACGAAACTGAACCAAACATGCCCCCAACACCACTGCTGGCCTCACCAGTGCCAAGCAGAAGAGATTAGATGAGAGTAGGGAGCAGGTTTCCATAAAATCGCAGTCTACAGCAGAAAAGTCAAAGATATCCGTACCTATCATAAAGAAACTTAACCCAACCTAACGTAGCATAGCTCAATTTAACGTGCCGCTACCACTATTGCTAGCCTCACCAGGTCATAGCAGATCAGAGAAGAGCACAGTGGAGGGCACGAATCCACCGAATAACTGTGCAAAGCATGAAAGTCGAAGCTAACAAAACCAAACATATCCTAACCTAACCTAACCAACCTTAACCTAGCTCTACCTAACAAGCCACGACCACTATGTCTCGAATCCCGAGAGTCGAGCAGCGTAGAGTAGAGCAATGTAGGGCGCAGAAATCCAACAAATAGCAACGCATAGCACAAATGTTAGATCTATCCTAACCTAACCTAACCTAACCTATCCTAACCTAACCTAACCAAACCTAACCTAACCTAAACTAACCGAGACCAATTCTGCTGGCCTCTCCATAGTAAAGCAGAATATACTAGAGTACAGCAGATCGCAGATATCCACCGAATAGCAGTGTATAGCACAAAAGTCGAAGCCATTCTAATCAAACCTAACCAAACGTAACATAACATAGCCTAACGTGCCAAGAACACTATTCCTGGCATCCACAGAGTCAAGCAGATTATGATAGCGGTCAGGAAAGCACAGAAGTCCATAGGATAGCAGTGTGAATCAGGAAAGCACAGAAGTCCATAGGATAGCAGTGTGAAGCACGAAGGTCGGAGCTACCCTAGCCTAGTGCTACGTAACCCAACAT
>NW_016960620.1:0-331 GCF_001483705.2 Eufriesea mexicana
GTAGCCAAAGCTATCGTAACATAACCAAACGTAACCTATCCCAACCTAACGAGACGAAGCCAGTATTTCTGGCCACCCGAGAGCCAAGCAGAGCATATTGGAGCACAGTGGACAGCAGAAATCCACCGAATATCAGTGTACAGCACAAAGACTAAGCTATCCTGGCCTATCCGAATCAAGCATAACGTAACCAAACGTAACATAACTCTACCTAACGCGTCTAGACCACTGTTGCTGGCATTACAAGGGCGAAGGAGAATATCCTAGGGCACAGTAGAGTGCCCAAATCCCCCGCATTGCAGTGCAAGGTACGGAAGTGAAGGATGACCTG
>NW_016960621.1:0-227 GCF_001483705.2 Eufriesea mexicana
GACATTCTCGTATAATATTGTGGTGAGCTATGCTCCTCGTATAAATAAGGAGGAAATATTCTAGTGGCGTTTTATGGCCATGGCAGTGCAATAGAATCTGGCTGGAGAAATCCAATTTATTGACATTCTGGAATAATATCTTGGTGAGCTAACTATCTTGCATTAATAAGAAGGAAAGATTCTATTGACGTGCTATAGCCATTGTAATGCTATAGACCCTGTCTGGA
>NW_016960622.1:0-897 GCF_001483705.2 Eufriesea mexicana
GTTATGTCAGGTTGGGTTAGGGTTTCTTCGACTTTTCTGCTATACATTGCCATTTGGTGGATTCCTACGCCTTGAGTTGCTCTACTATACCCTGCTCAACCCAGGGGAGGCCAGAAATATTGGTCTCGGCCAACTAGGTTATGTTAGGCTACGTTAAGTTATGTTACGTTAGCTTGGGTTAGGTTTCAATAGATATGACTTTCGTGGTATGCACTGATATTAAGTGGATTTCTACACTCTACAGCGCTCTACTATATTCTACTTAGCCTTGGGGAGCCCAGCGAAAGTGGTCACAGCACGTAAGTTGAGTTAGGCTACGTTTGGTTAGGCTTTGTTGGTTTGGGTTAGGTTTGGGTAGCTTAGACTTTTGTGATATGCACCGCGATTCTATGAATTTCTGCGTCCTCCTCTCATCATATATGTTCTGCTTGGCTCTGGGAGGCCAGCAATCGTGGTCGCGGCACGTTATGCTGCGTTAGCTTACGCTTGGTTATGTTAGGATTGGCTAGGTTCGAAGGTGATAGCTTTGACTTTTGTGCTATACACTGCTATACGTTGGTTTTCAACTCTCTACTTTGCTCAAGTGTGCTCTCCTTGGCTCTGGAAAGCACAGGAATGGTGTTTTCGGCACGTTATATTGAGTTATGTTACGTTCGGTTAGATCAGGTTAAGATAAGTTTAGATAGGCTATCTTTTACTTTTGTGTTATGCATTGCTATTCGGTATGCATTGCTATTCGGTAGATTTCAGCGCTCTACTGTGATCTAGCATGATCTGCTTGTCTCCTGGGTGGCCAGCGATAGTGGTCGCGGCACGTTTGTTTGAGTTATGTTACGTTCGGTTCGGTTAGGCTAGGTTAAGTTTGGTTAGTATGGCTTTGACGTTTGCGCTGTACAC
>NW_016960623.1:0-972 GCF_001483705.2 Eufriesea mexicana
CAAGCACCCATACATACACCCATCGATCCATACATCTATCCATCCATACATCCATCCATCCATTGATACATACATCCACAGATCCATACATTCATACATCCACACATCCATAAATCCATCCATTCATACATCCATACATCTATCCATCCATACATCCATCCACCAATCCATTCATCCATCCATACATACATACATACATCCATACATGCATACATCCATACATACTTCCATACACCCGTACGTCCAGAAATTCGTACATCCATGCGTCCATACATCCATACATCCAACATGCATACATCCATACATACTTACATCCATACATCCATGCATAACCCCATACACTCATCCATACATACATACATAGATACATCCGTAAATGCATCCATACATCCATCCATACATACATGCATTCATCCATGCATACATCCATACATACATCCATACAAACATCCATACATACATATATTCTTCCGTCCATTCACCCTACCATTCGTCCACCCACATATCCATACATCCGTGCCTCCGTACATACATATATTCTTACATCCAACACCCATGCATACATACATCCGTACATTCATAACGCAATTATGGCCATACATTCATACATCCATACATACAAACTTCCATACATTAATACATCCATCCATCCATACATCCATACATCCATACATCCACACATCCATACACCACAAATCCAAGCATCCATGCACTCATCCATCCATACGTACATCCATTCATACGTCCATACATACATCCATACGTCCATGCATACACCCATACACTCATCCATACATACATCCATAGAGACAACCGTAAATGCATCCATCCATACATCCATGCATACATAAAAACATACGTCCAGCCTTACACCCATCCATAAATCCATCCAAACATAAATCCACCCAGCCATAGATATATTCATCCATACATCCCCACACCCATACTTCCATAAATGCATCCATTCGTACG
>NW_016960624.1:0-296 GCF_001483705.2 Eufriesea mexicana
TCTATAACCTGCTATAGCATGGTGAATAGATGCCCAAACGCCCTCAATCCAATGGCAAGTACATCCATCTACTTGCCAGCTAATAAGTCTATTCAAAACATATAAGCTGCCATATCTTGGTGATTAGATCGCCTCTCGCCGGCAATCCAATGGCATGTACCGCCAGATACTTGCCAGGGAAAAAGTCTATTCAAAATCTATAATCTGTTATAGGTTCGTGAATAGATCGCATAACGCCTTCTATCCAATCTCAAGTAATGCCATCTGCTTGCCTGGGAATTGGCCAATTCAAAATC
>NW_016960625.1:0-950 GCF_001483705.2 Eufriesea mexicana
CTGGTATCGTGGTGAGCTAGCTTCCTTGCATAAACAAGGAGGAAAGATTATTTTGGCAAGCTACAACCATTGCAATGCTGCACAATCTGGCTGGAAAGTGCAATTTTATTGTCATTTTCGACTAATATCATGGTCAGCTAGCCTCCTTGCGTAAGAATGGAGGAAAAATCCTTTTGGCATGCTATATCCATTGAAATGATATGGAATGTACCTGGCAGTTTCGGTTTTATAGACGTTTCCACTAATATCCTGGTGAGCTAACTTTCTTGCATAAACAAGGAGGATAGATTATATTGGCAAGCTATAACCATTGCAGTGCTAATTATATTGGCAAGCTATAACCATTGCAGTGCTAAAGAATCTTATTGGAAAATTCAATTTTATTGACATTTTCGACTAATAGCGCGGTGAGCCAACTTGCTAGCATAACTATGGAGGAAAGATACTTTTGGCCTGCTATAGCCATTGCAATGCTGTAGAAACGGGCTGGAAAGTTCAATTTTATTTTCATTTTCTCCTAGTATCGTGGTGAGCTAACTTTCTTGCATAAACAAGGAGGAAAGATTATATTGGCAAGCTATAACCATTGCAATGCTGTAGAATCTGGCTGGAAAGTGCAATTTCTATGTCATTTTCGACTAATATCGTGGTGAGCTAACTTCCATGAATAGGTAAGGAGGAAGGATCCTTTTGGCGTACTACAGCCATTGCAATGATATAGAAAGTGCCTGGCACATTCAGTTGTACTTGCATTTACGACTAATATCGTAGTTAGCTATCTTTCTTTCGTAAATAAGACGGAAAGATACTATTGGCGTGCTGCAGCCAATGCGATGCCGTAGAATCTGGTCGGAAAATTCAATTTTATTAACATTTTCGACTTATACCGTAGTGAGTTAACTTTCTTGCATTAATAAGGAGGAATGATTCTATTGGCGTGCTATTGCCAT
>NW_016960626.1:0-7316 GCF_001483705.2 Eufriesea mexicana
AAAAGCATAACCCAGTCAAACGTTGCCACAACAAACGTAGCAAAACGCAACCTAACGTGGGGCGACCAATATTCCTGGCCTCCACATGTTCTTGCAGATTAGAATAGAGCACATTGGTGGGCAGGAATCCACCGAGTAGCTATGTATAGCACGAAAGCCGGAGCTACCCTAAACAAACTGATCCTAACCGAACCCAGTCAAGCGTCAGGTATCTCAATCCAACGCGCCAGGAGCACTATTGCTCTCATCCCGAAATTAAAACTGGGTATAGTACAGCAATGTAGGGCACAGAAGTTCTCCGAATAGCAGTGTACAGCGCAATAGTCGAAGTTACCCTCTCCTAACATAACCATACGTATCATAACCGGAAGTAGCATAACCCAACTCATCGTTCCGCGACAACTATTTCTCGCCTCCACAGAGCAAAGCAGGGCATATTAGAGCACAGTAGAACGGAGAAATCCTCTGAATAGCAGTGTATAGCGGAAAGACGCAACTATCCTAACACAACTCGACAATACCTAATACAACCAAACGTAATGTAACTCAACCTAACGTGCCGCGACCACTATCCCTGGCGACCCGAGACACAAGCTGGGTACGGTAGCGCTAGAAGCAGCGCCGAAATAAATAGAATCGCAGTGTGCAGCAGAAAAATCAAAGCAATCCACACATTGCCCAGGCAAACATAAACTAGCGAAACGTAACCTAGCTCAACCTAACATGCCATGCCACTATTCCTGGCCTCCCAAGAACAAAGCAGTGCGTATTCGGTCATAGTAGAGTGGAGAAATCCACCGAAAAGCAGTATGTCACACAGAAGTCCGAGGTACCCTACCCTAACCGAACCAATCGTTACAATACCAAACGTATCCAAACTCAATCAAACGTGCAGCTACCACTATTCCTGTCCTCCGCAGAGCCAAGCAGATCTTATTAGGGCATAGCAGGGCGCACAAATTCACAGTACCGCATTGTACAGCAGAAAAGTCGAAGATATCCGTACTAAACCCAAACTGACGTAACCAAACCTACCGTAGCCAAACTCAACGTAAGGTGCCGCGACCATCGTTGCTGGCCTCAGCAGGGTCCAGCAGATTAGAGTAGATCACAGTGGAGGAACGGAATCCACCGAATAACTGTGCATAGCACGAAAGTTCTAGATACCCAAACCAAACAAATCCTAACCTAACCTAAGCAAGCGTAACCTAACTGATGCTAACGTGCCACGACCACCATTGTTCGCATCCCGAGCGTCAAGTAGAGTATAGTAGATCAATGCAGAGAGCAGGAACCCGCCGAATAGCAGTGCATAGCACAAAAGTCAAAGTAATCCTGTCCTAACCTTACCAACCGTGTCATTCCCAAACGCAGCCAGCAAGGTCTACCGTGCCACGACCGCCGTTGCTGACCTCCCCAGATTCGAGCCGAGTATAGTATAGCACAGTAGAGCTCAGAAAGCCACCAAATAGCAACGTACAGCACAGAAGTCGGAGATACTCTAAACTAACATAACCTAACCGAACTTAACCAAGCGTAAAATGACTGAACCCAAAGTGCCCCAACCTCTATCGCTGACACTCCCAGAGTAGAGCTGATTATACCTGAGCGCGGCAGAGCGAGGAAAACCACCGTATAGCAGTGTATACCTCGAATCCAATATATATCCGGACATAACCAAGGCAAACGTAGCCTAACCAAACGTAGCCTAACACAACCTATCGTGCCAGGCCCACTGTTGCTGTCCACCATATAGTCAAGTAGAGTATGGTAGTGCACAGTAGTTCGCAGTAAGCCACCAAATAGCAATGTATAGCGCAAAAGTATAAGATAACCTAACATAACCAGACACAACCTAACCTAACCAAACGTGAAATAATTAAATCTAACTGTCCGAGACCTTCACTGCTGGCCTCCCCGGAACAAAGCAGAACTCGCCAGAGCACAGTAGATCGTAGAAATCCGCCGAATAGCAGTGTATAGCGCTAACGTCAAAGAAATCCTAACCAAGCTTTCGTAACCTGACCAAACGGGACGAAACCTAACAAAAACCAACGTGCCGAGGCCACCATTACTGGCCACCCCAGAGCCAAACAGAAAACACTGAAGCACGGTAGAGAGCACTAGTCCACTGCATGATAGTCTATAGCGCAAAAGTTAACCATACCCTGGCATAACCTGACCATAACTAACCAACCCGAACGCAGTGTATCACGGTACAAGGTGCCGCGTCCGATGCACCTGGCCACTCCAGCGCCAGGCAGAATGTAGTAGAGCACAGTAGAGCACAGAAATGCACGGAATAGCAGTGTAGACACAAAGGTCAATGTAGACTATCCTTACCTATCCAAACGTAACACATCCAAACGTAACCTAGTCCAACCAAACATGACGAGACCCCTGTCGTTGCCCTCCGCGGAGGGAAACAGAGTGTACTAGAGCACGGTAGTGCGCAGAAAACCACCGCATTGCAGTGACAGCATAAAAGTCGAAAATATCGTGACCTAAGCTGACCTAACCTAACCTAACCGAACGCAGTGTAACATAATAGAGCGTCCCGGGACCACTATTGCTCACCGCCACTGAGTCGAGCGGAGTATAGTAGAGTGATGTAGAACGCAGAAATCCACCTAATAGCCGTCTATGGCACAAGAATGGCAGATATCCTAACCTCACCGGACCTAACCTATCCTAACCAAACGTAACATAGCTCAACCTAATGTGCATCGACCACTATAGCTCGCCACCCCAAGTTCGTGCAGAGTATTGAAGATCTATGTTCGGCGCATAAATACACCGAATGGTAGTGCATAGCACAATAGACGAAGGAATCCTAACCAGACCTTCCCAACCTGACCCAACGAAGCGTAGCCTAACCCAATCTAACGCGACGAGAACACTATTGCCGGCTTCCCAAGAGCCAAGCAGAAAGTACTAGAACACACCAGAGCGCAGAAGTCATCATCATTGCAGTGAAGAGCACAAAAGCTGTAGATATTCCAACCAAACATAACCTACCCTGATCAAACCAAACGTAACCTAACTCAAACTATCTTGCCACGACCACCACTGCTCGCCTCCCCAAAGTCGAGCGAAGTATAGGAGAGCAATGTAGAGCGTGGAAATGAACCGTGTGGCAGTGTACATCACAAACGTCAAAGAAATCCTAACCAAACCATTCTAACCGAACCCGACGTTAAGTAATCTAGCACGACCTAGCGTGCCGGGACTGCTATTACTCACCACCATAGAGCCAGGCGGAGCATATTGGATCACAATAGGGCCCAGACATCCTGCGAATAGCAGTGTACAGCACAAAAGACAAAATAGCTTATCCTGCATTAGCCAAACGTAGCTTTCACGAACGTAACCTAACTCAACCTAATACGACGAGACCTCTATTGCTGGCCTCCGCAGAGGCAAGCAGAATGTACTAGAGCATAGTAGTGCGCAGAGATTCACCGCGCTGGAGTGTATATCAAAAAAGTCGAAAATAACCAAACCAAGCCTGACCTAACCTAACTTAACCAATCGCAGCCCAACTCCACATAACGTGCAGAGACCACTATTGCTGACCTCCCCAATGCCAAGCGGAACACACTAGAGCACGCTAGAGCGCAGAAATCCCCCGAATAGTAGTGTATGGCGCAAAATTCGATGCAATCCTATACTAATATATGGAATCTTGACATAACTAATCGTAACACAACTCAAACTAACGTACCGCGACCACAATTGTTTGCCTCCACAGAGTCGAGCAGAAATTACTAGAGGGCAGTAGAGCGCAGGATTGAATAGAATCGCAGCGTATGGCATAAATGTCACATGTATCAAAACCCAACCCAAGCTAGCAGAACCTAACCGAACGTAGCCTACCCCGGCGTGACGTGCCGCGACCACTATTGGCGGCCTCCTCGGGCACAAGCAGAATATAGTAGAGCACAGACGATCGCAGAAATCCACTGAACAACAGTTTATAGCGCGAAAGCCAAAGCTATAACTACCGAACTTAACCTAACCTAAACTATACGAACGTAACCTAACTCAGCCTAAGGTGCCGATACCAATATTACTGGGCTCCTCAGAGCCAAGCAGAATATACTAGAGCACAGTAGAGCGCAGAATACACCGCATTGCATTGCAAAGCAGAAAGGTGAAGATACCCTAGCCTAACATGACCTAACCTAACCTATCCAAACGTAGTGTAACTCAATACAACGTGATGATACATATATTGCTCGGATCCCCAGATCCAGGCGGAACACACTAGGGTACAGTAGAAAGCAGAAATCCAACGAATAGCAATGTATAGCACAGAAGTCGAGGCTGCCGCAAACCTAGACTAAGCGAACAAACCCAAACAGAGTATAATCTGCAGCGACCTCTATTAGTGGCCTCCTTGGGGCCAAGTAAGGCATATTGGAGCACATTAGAGCGCAGATATCCGACGAATAGCGGTGTATGTCGCAAAAGATAGAGTAACCTGTCCTTAGCTAGCCAAACGTAACAGATGCAAATGAAACCTGAACATAAAGAACACGACGAGACCGCAAGTTCTTGCCTCCACAGAGACAAGCGGAATGTACTTTAGCACAGTAGAGAGCAGGAATCAACCGCACTGCAGTGAATAACGCAAAAGCCGCAGACATCGTAGCCTAACCTTACCTAACCTTACATTATCAAACGCAGCATAGCTCAACGTAACCTGCCGCGAACACAGCTCCTGGCCTTCCCAGAGTGAAGCAGAATATTGTAGAGCTGTGTAGATCCCAGAAATCCGCCGAATAACACTATATGGCGCGAATGTCAGAGTTGTCCTAGCCAAACATTGCCAAACCTAACGTAACCAATCAAAACAGCTCAAACTAACTTGCCACTGCCACTACTTCTCGCCTCACCAGAGTCGAGCGGAGTATAGTAGAGCAATGTACAGCGCGGAAAAGCACCGAATAGCACTGTATACCACAAAGGTCAAAGAAATCCGGACCAAACCTTCGTAAGCTGGCCCAAAGGTCCGTAACATAGCTCAACCTAACATGCCGCACCCACTACTGCTGGCATCCCCATAGCCAAGCAGAGTATACTAAAGTACAGTAGAGCGCAGGAATACACCGCATTGTCGTGTATGGCCATAAAGTCAAAGATATTCAAACCTTATCTGAGCTATCGCAACCAAACCAGTCGTAGCACACCTCAATGTAATGTGCCGAGACTACTATTGCGACCCTTCCAGAGACAAGCAGAGCATGCTAGAGCACACTAGACTGCAGAAGTACACAGAATAGCAGTGTATAGCACAAAAGCCAAAGCTTACCTATCCTTATATAACCAACCATAGCATAACCAAACGTAACATAACCCACAACAACGTACTGTGGCCACTATTGCTGCACCCCAGCGACGTGCAGAACACATTAGAGGACGGAAGAACGCTGAAATCCATAGAATCGCAGTGTTTAGCACAAAAGTCGTAGCCACCCTAACCTAACTCTGGCTAACCTAGCATAACCTAGTGCAGACTGCCTAAGCGTAACGTGCCGCGACCACTCTTGGTGGCCCCCTCAGAGCCGAGCAGAATATAGTGGGGCTCTGTTGAGCGCAGAGGTCCACCCGAAAACAGTGTATGGCACGAACGCAAAAGCTACACTTACCGAACATAGTCTAAACTAAACCGACCATACGTATCGTAACATAACCTAACGTGCCGAGACCAATACTGCTGGAATTCTCAGGGCTAAGCGGAAAAAGGAGGGCGCAGTGGAGCGTAGATACAGTCCGGAGAGCAGTGTATGGCACGAAAGTCTGGGTAAACCTGTCTAAACTTAGCCTAACCTGACCTAACCGAAAGTAACCTATCCTAAACTAGCATGCCGCGGCTACTATTGCTGACCTCCCCAAGTCGAAGCAGAGAATGTTAGATCACTGGTGAGCGCAGAAATCCGCGGACAGCAGTACACAGCACAGAATTCCAAGCTGTCCAATCCTAATATCACAGAACTTAACTTAACCGAACGTAGCATAGCACAACCTAATGAGCAGAGACTACTACTACTGGCTTCACAGAGCCATGCAGGATATACCAGAGCAAAGCAGAGCTTAGAAATGCACAAATTCGCATTGTATAGCACAAAAGTCGTCGATATACTAACCTAACCTGACATAACCTGACCCTACCAAGGGTAGAATTACTAAACGTAACTGGACGACCCCTCTATTGCTGGCCTCCCAAGCGCTATACAGAACATATTAGAGCACAGTAGAGCGCAGAAATCCACCGAAAAGCAGTGTATAACCCAAAGGGGAAAGCCATCCTAATCAAACGTAAAGCAACCTAACCTAACCAAAAGAGCCTGTAGTGCCACGACCGCAATTTATTGCTTCGCAGGGGTCGAGTAGAGAGCAGCAGAGTAATGAAGAGCGCAGAGATCCAGCGAACAGCAGTGTACAGCACAACAGCCAAATCTATCCTATCCAGATCTCATCAATTGTAACACTACCAAACGTAGCCTATCACAGCGTATCGTGCCATGACCACAATTGCTGGACTCCCAAGAGTCGAGCAGGGTATAGTAGAGCACAGTAGAGGGCAGAAAGCTACAAATAGCAATGTATAGAACAAAGGTCTAAGATACACTGACCTAACCACGACAAACCTTACCTAACCGAGCGGAGAATAACTAAACCAAACGAAACGCGAACACTACTGCTGGCACCCCCAGAGGCAAAGAGAATAAGATAGAGCACAGTGGAGCACAGAAGTGCACAGGATATCAGTGTTGAGCACATATGTCAAAGCTATCCAAACCTAACCAATGCTAACTTAACCCAACCAAACGTATGCTGACTCAGCCTACCCTGCCGCGGCCACCATTTCTGACCGCCCCAGAGCTAAGCGGGCCATATTGGAGCACAGTAGAGCACAGAAATTCAACGTACAGCAGTGTACAGCACAAAAGTCGAAGCTATCCTCTCCTATCCATACCAACGGTAACATTACCAAACGCAGCCTAGCGAAACCTATCGAGCCATGACCACTGTTGCTGGCCTGCCCAGAACAGAGCAGAGTATAGTAGAGCACAGTAGAGCGCAGGAAACCACCAAACTGCAGCGAAGATCACAAACGTCAAAGATACTTTAACTTCAGACGACCTAGCCTGTCCTAACCAAACGTAGATTAACTCAACGAAACGTGCCGATACCACTACTGCTGTCCTCTCCAGATGCAGGCAGAGCGAATTGGAGCACTGAAGGGCGCAGAAGTCCGCCGAACATCAGTGTATAGCGCAAAAATCTAAGCCATTATCTCCTACCATAAC
>NW_016960627.1:0-304 GCF_001483705.2 Eufriesea mexicana
TTCGCGTGAAAAAGGCATTGCTATTCGTCAGTTAAATGTTGGTAATAATATTTTGTTGTTAGCGTCGACCGGAGCGGAGATCGTCCGAACAGACACGACTGGCGTTCGTCCCCTTCGGCCGGTTGGAAGCGATACGTCTGAGATCGTCCTCTTCGGCCGGTCCGAGGCGACACGACTGGAGTTCTTTCTTTAATAACTCGATAAATAACGATATGACATATTCATATTTTTACACTTTTCTACATTGTTTCATTCATTCTAACTTGTCACAATGTCATTTTCATTAATTTCTCATTTTACCAAT
>NW_016960627.1:459-673 GCF_001483705.2 Eufriesea mexicana
CGTTCGTCCCCTTCGGCCGGTAGGAAGCGATACGACTGGGATCATTCCTTTCGGTCGGTCCGAAGCGACTCGACTGGACTTCTTTCGTTAATAACTCGATAAATAACGTTGTGACATATTAATATTTTAACACTTTTCTACATGGATACAATCATTCTAACTTATTGCAATGTCATTTTCTTTAATTTCTCAATTTTCGAATTTTTTCACTTAT
>NW_016960628.1:0-1281 GCF_001483705.2 Eufriesea mexicana
CAGAATATGCTAGAGCACAGTAGAGCTCATATATCCGCGGATAGCCGCGTATGGTACAAAAGTATAGACTATCCTATCCTATCCTCACCAGACTTAACATGCCCAAAAGAAGCATAAATCAACCTACCGTGCCGAGACCGCTACTGATGGCCTCCCCAGATTCAAGTAGAATATACTAGAGCACAGCAGAGCGCAGAAATACACCGCATTGCAGCGTATAGCACAAAAGTCAGACATACATCATATTAATTGACCCCACCTAACCTTTCCAAACGTAGTGTAGCAAGGCGTAACGTAACGAGGCCAGTATCTCTGGCGTCCCCAGTTCCAAGCAGAGCATATTAGAGCACAATAGAGCGCTGAAGTCCACCGAGTGTCAGTGAAGTGCACGGATGTCGAAGTAGCGTCTCCTAACCTTGCCAAGCGTAACAAACACAAACGTAGTATAGACCACACTAACATGACGAGACCAATATTGCAGGCGTCCACAGAGACAAGCAGAATGTACGATAGCACGGTTGTGCGCAGAAACCAACCGCATTGCAATGAACTGTACAAAAGTCGACGATACACTAACACAACCTGACCTAACCTAACATAACCGAGCGCAGCACAGCTCAATGCATCGTGCCGCGAA
Organism: Eufriesea mexicana; assembly: GCF_001483705.2. Classification (NCBI taxonomy): domain Eukaryota; kingdom Metazoa; phylum Arthropoda; class Insecta; order Hymenoptera; family Apidae; genus Eufriesea; species Eufriesea mexicana. Next base: position 638 of record NW_016960628.1, read on the forward strand.
CACAGCTCCTGGCCAATCCATAGAATGCAGATCAAAGTACAGCAGAGTAGGTCACAAAAATCCGCCGAACTGCAGTGTATAGCACGAAAGTCAAAGGAGCATTCCCTAGCTCAGTCTATCGTGTCGAGGCCACAATTGCTGGCCCCACATATACAAGGAGAATGTACTAGAGCGCAGTAGTTCGCAGAAATCAATCGTGTTGCAGAGTACTACACTAGAGTCGAAGCCAACCTAACCAAACGTATCCGAACCTAACTTTACCAAACGTAACATAACCAAACACAGCACAGCCCAACATAACACGCCGAGACCGGTATTGCTGGACACCAGGGAGCCAAGCGGAGCGTATTAGAGAGCAGTAGAGAGCAGAAGTCCACCGAATAGCAGTGTACAGCGTAAAAGTCAGAGCTATTCTATCCTAACATATGAAAAGGTAGCACAATCAGGCGTAACGTAACGCAAACTGAGGGGCCACGAACGCTATTGCTGGACTCACGAGAGACAGGCAGAGTATTGCAGAGCAACGTTCAACGCTGGATTCTTCCGCATAGCAGTGTATAGCACAAAACTCATGTCTATCCTAACCAAGCCTGACCAAACCTAACCTAACCAAACGAAACATAACACAACCAAACGTGTCGAGA
>NW_016960628.1:4724-8576 GCF_001483705.2 Eufriesea mexicana
TATCGTGCATTGACTACTATTGCCGGCCTCCCCTGATTCGAATAGCGTATAGTACTGCACATTAGACGGCAGTAAGCCACCAAATAGCAATGTACACCACAAATTCGAAGATATCCTGACCATACCATTCCTAACCAAACATAACCAAACGCAGAGTAACTATGCCTATAGAGCCGCGAACACTATTGCTGGCTTCCCCCGAGACCAGCAGAATATGATAGAGCACAGTAGAGCACGGAAGTCCATAGGGTGTCAATGTTGAGTGCATGAGTCAGTGCTACCCTAACATAACCCAAAATATCTAACCTGTCCAAACGTAGCCAATCCCAGCCTAACGTGCCGCGAACACTATAGCTGACCACCACATAGCTGAGCAGAATAAGCCAGAGCACAGTAGAGCGCGGAAGTATGCCGAATAGTAATGTATAGCGCAAAAATCAAAGATATCATGACCAAACTTGTCCCAAACTAACCTAAACGAACGTAGCCTAACTCAACATAACGTGCCGAGACTAGTATTGCTGGCCTCGTCAAAGCCAAGCAGATCATATTAGAGCAGTATAGAGCGGAGAGGTACACCGAATGGCGGCGTATGGCACAAGAGACTTAGCTATCCTTCCCTAACCGAACTAAACGTAACAAAACCGAACGCAGCACAACTGAACTTAACGAGCAGGGACCACTGCTGCTGCCCTCCCCAGAGACAGGCAGAACATACTGGTTCACACTAGAGCGCAGGAATCCACCGAAAAACAGTGCATAGCACAAAAGTCGAAGCGATCCGGTACAAACATATCTTAACCTAACCTGAACCATCGAAACCATGCAAAACCTACCGCGCCACGAACGACATTGCTGGTTTCCCCTGATTCGAGCAGAGTATGGTAGAGCCATGTGGTACGTACAAATCCACTGAATAGCAGTGTATAGCACAGGAGTCAACTCATTCCTAGCCTAACCTATCCAAACTTAATATCGCCGAACGTAGCGTAATTGAATATAACGTGCCGAGAACACATTTGCTGGGCTTCGCAGTGCCAAGCTGAACATACTAGAGCTCCGTAGATCGCTGAAATCCAGCGAAAAGCAGTGTATAGCAGAAAAGTCAAAGCTATCACTTCCAAACGTAGCCAAATGTAATATACCCAAACGTAACCTAACTCAACGTAACGTGCCGCGGACACTATTGCTGGATTCGCCACGGCCAATCAGAAGAGAGTAGAGCGCAGTAGGGTGCAGATATCCGCAGAATCGCAGTGAATAGCGCAATGGTCGAAGTTGCCATATCCTATCATAACCACACGTAACATAACCGCACGTAACTTACCTCGACCTAACGTGCCGAGACCACTATTGCTAGCATCCCCATAGCCAAGCAGAATATGCTAGAGCACAGTATAGCGCATTAATCCACCGCATTGCAGTGTATAGCGCTAGAGTGCATGAAGCACTTTTCCCAACGTGTACTAATCTAACCCAGCCGAAAGTAGCCTAACAGAACATGAGATGACGACACAAGCATTGCTGTCCTCCCCTCAACCAAGCAGAGCATAATAGAGCAATGGAGGATGCACAAATCCACTGAATGGCTGTGTATTGCACAAAAGTCAAGGCTTTACCATCCCAGCCTAACCAAGCGTAATATAACCATAAGTAGCCTAACACTACATAAACTGCCGTGGCTACCATTGCTGTCCTCCCCAGAGCCAAGCAGAGCATATTACAGCAATGTAGATCGCAGATCTACAAGTATTGCAGAAAAGTCGAAGCTATCCAAACATAACCTATGCTAACATGACAAAACCAAACGTATCGAATCTGTACCCAATATGCCGAGACCGCTATTACTGGCTTCGCCAGTGCCAAGCGGAACATACTAGGGCAGAGTAGAGTGCTGAGAACCGCCGCATTCCAGGGTAAAGCGCAAAAGTCAAATATTTTGTAACCTACCCTGACCTAGCCTTACTTATTCGAACGTAGCCCAGCAGAGCGTAACGTGCCGATACCGCTATTGCTTGCATTCTCTGGTCCAAACTGAGCATATTATGTCACCGAAGAGCGTAGTAATCTACCGCATTGCAGTGCAAAGCAATGAAGTATAGGATATCCAAACCTAACCTTACATAACCTAACCCAAACGAACGTTGCCTAATTCAAAGTTATGTGCCTCCACCACTATTGCTGTCTTTCCCGGAGCCAAGCTGAACATATTAGACCACAGTAGAGTGCAGAAATTCCCTGTATGGCAGTGTAAAGCAAAGAGGTCGAAGCTGTCCTCCCCTAACCTACCCGACCGTAACATACGCAGACGTAGCCTGACTCAACCTAACGTGCATCGACCGATATTACTGGCCTCCACAGAGTCGAGCACTGTATAGTAGAGTTGAGTAGAGCGCAGAAATCCACCCAATAGCAATCTTTGCAGAGAATGTCAAAGCTTTCCAAACCTAACCCAAATGAACCCAACCTAACCAAACGTAACCTAACTCAACCTAGCGAGCCAGGACCACTATTGCCGACATCGCCAGAGTCAGGCAGAATGTACTAGAGCTCCGTAGATCGCCAAAATCCAAGGAACAGCAGTGTATATCACAAAAGTCAAAGCCACCATAGCCAAACCTGGCCTAACGTATCCTTACCAATCGTAACCGAATTCAACCTATAGTGCCACGACCACTATTGCTGAACGCCGCAGAGCCTGCCAGAATATGCTTGAGCAGAATAGGGCGCCGAAACACGCCGCACTGCAGTGTACAGCACAAAAGAAGGAGGTATCCTCTCCTAACGTAACCAATCGTAACATACCCAAATGTAACCTGGCCCAAACTAAATTGCAGCGGCCACTATTGCTGGTCTCCCCAGAGTCGACCAGAGTACAGTAGAGCGCAGTAGAGCAAAGAAATGCACCAAATAGCAGTCTATGCAGACAAAGTTACAGCTATCCATACCTGATCCAAACAAACATAACCAAACCGATCGCAACGTAACTCAAGCTACCGTGCCGAGAACACTATTGCTGTCCTCCCCGGGGCCAAGCAGAGCATATTAGAGGACGGCATATCGCAGAAATCCACCGAATTGGAGTATATAGCACAAAAGTCTCCGCTACCCTCTCCTACCCTAACGAAACGTATCATAACCAAACGTAGCCTAACTCAAGCTAAAATGCCGAGGCCACTATTACTGGCCTCGGCAGCGTAGAGCAGAGCATAGTAGAGCTATGTAGAGCGCAGAAATACAGCGAATAGCTGCGTATGTCGCATAAGTCGGAGCTGCCATATCCTAACATATCCTAACGTAGTAAGGCCAAACGTAGCCTAGCTCAGGGTAGCGAGCAGAGGCCACTGTTGCTGGCATCCACAGAGCCAAGAAAAATGCACTATATCACAGTAAATAGCAGAAAGCCACCAGGTGATAGAATATGACGAATGTGAAATACACCGTTACCTCATCTGACATAACCTGACCAAACCAAACGTAGACTAACTAAGACTAACGAGCCGAGGCACCTCTTGACGGCCTCCTCAGGTCCAGGGAGAAAGCATTAGAGCACAGTAGAGCACAGAAATTCAGGGAACAGCAGTGTAAGAGCGCAAAAGTCAAGGCCAACGTCCCTGAGAAGCCTAACCTAACGTGAACAAACATAGCCTAACGAAACATTCGTGCCATGCCCAGCATTTCCGGCCTTCCCATAGACGAGTAATGTGTAGTAGAGCAATGTAGAGCGCTGAAGTCGACGGAACGGCAGTGCATAGCACAAAAGCCAAAACTACCGTATCCCAACCGATCCGAACGTAATATTATCAGACGTACCCAAACTTAACCTAACGTGCCGAGGACACTACTGCGGAA
>NW_016960629.1:0-592 GCF_001483705.2 Eufriesea mexicana
TGGCTGGAAAATTCAATTTTACTGACATTTTCGACTAATATCGTAGTGAGCTTCCTTTCTTGCATAAATAAGGAGGAAAGGTTCTATTGGCGTGCTATGGCTATTGCAATGATATTGAATGTGGTTGGAGAATTCAAATTTATTGATATTTTCGACTAATATCGCGGTGAGCTATCTTTCTTGCTTAAATAAGGAGGGGAGATGCAATTGGCGTGCTATAGTCGTTGCAATGCTATAGAATCTCGCCGGAAAGCGCAGCTTTATTCACATTTTCGACTAATATCGTGGTGAGCTATGTCTCTTGAATAAATAAGAAGGAAAGATCCTGCTGGTGTGCTATTGGCACTTCAATGCTATAGAATCTGGCCGGAAAATGAATTGTAATTGACATTTTCGACTAAGATCGTGGTGAGCTGACTTCCTTGCGTAAGAAAGAAGGGAAAATTCTATTGGCGTGTTATTGCCATTGCAACGCTATAGAATCTGGCAGGAAAACACAATTTTATTGTCATTTTCGACTAATATCGTGGTGAGCTACCTTTCTTGCATAAATATGGACGAAAGATACTACTGGCGAGCTAAAGCCAATGCA
>NW_016960630.1:0-258 GCF_001483705.2 Eufriesea mexicana
CAAGCTAACACAACCTAACCTAACCTAACCTAACCAAACCAAGCCTAACCTAGCCCAAGCAAAACTGACCTCGCCTAACCGGGCGTAACATGACATCAGCTAACGTAACATAAGCTAACCTAACCAAACCTAACACAACCTAACCCAATCTAGCCGAACCCCGACCCAACCCAACCTACCCTAACAAAACCGAAACTAACCGGACACAACCAAACCTAACCTAACCTAACCTCACCTAACTTCACCTAACTTCACCTA
>NW_016960631.1:0-949 GCF_001483705.2 Eufriesea mexicana
ACAGCACAAAAGTGAAGAAATCCAGACCAAGCCTTCCTTAACCTAACCTTACGGGAAGGAACCATACTCAACCTAACGTGCCGAGATCACTATTTCTGGTCACAACAGAAGCAAGCAGGGCTCATTAGAGCACACTAGAGAGCAGAAATCCACGGAACAGCAGTGCATAGCGCAAAAGTCGAAGTAGCATATCATAACCTAGCCAACGTTACTCTTCCAAAGGTTACGTAACCCAACCTAACATGACGAGAATACTATTGAGGGCCCCCACAGGTACAAGCAGAGTGTTCTAGAGCAGAGTAGTGCGCAGAAATACATCGCATTGCAGTAAGCATCACAGAAGCCGTAAATATCGCAACCTAACCTGACATATGCTAACCTAACGAAACATAGCATACCTCAACCTGACATGCCGGGACCACTATTGCTGGCCACCCCAGAGCGAAGCAGAACATACTAGAGCGCACTAGAGTACAAAAGTCCTCCGAACAGCTATGTATAGCGGGAAAGTCAAAGCTATCCCTAACCAACTTAACCATGCCTAAACTTACAAACCGCAACCTTACTCAACCCAACGTGCCGAGACAAATATTGCTGGAATTCCCAGGGCTAGGCGTAATGTGATAGAGCACAGTACAGAGCAGAGGTACTACGAATTGCAGCGTATAGCACGAAAGTCCGATTCAACCTGACCGTGCTTAACACAACCTAATCCAACGAAACGTAAAATAACTCAAACTAACGTGCTGGGACTACAATTACTGGCAGCCAGAGAGCCAAGCAGAATATATTAGAGCACAGTAGGGATCAGAAGTCCACCGACTAGATGACTAGCAGAGAATAGCACGATAGTCAAAGCTACCCTAACAAAGCGTAGCCCAGCCTGTCCTAACCAAACAAAACCCAAGCCGAAGTAACGTGCCACGACCACTATTGCTCGCCGGCCCGG
>NW_016960632.1:0-1036 GCF_001483705.2 Eufriesea mexicana
TCTCGGCACTCTAGGTTCACTTAGACTACGTTTGCATGTGACAAGTTTGGTTACGTTACTACATTATACCTTAGTCTTTTGTGCCATGCAATGGTATTCGGCGTATTTCTACGGTCTGATGTTCTCTAATATGCTCTGCTGGACTCTACGGAGGCCATCAATAGCGGCCGCCACACGTTACGGTGAGTTATGCTACGTTCAGTTAGGTTAGGTCATGCCATGTTTGGTTTGGGCATCCTGGACTTTTGTGTCGCACGCTGCAAATCTCAGCATGCCTGCGCTCAACCTTGCTCTACTATACTCTACTTTACACAGGGGAGGCCAGCAATAGTGGTCGTGGGACGTTACGCTACATTAAGTTCTGCTATGCTACGTTTGGTCAGGAAAGCTTTGACTTTCGTGCTGTACTCTGTTAGTTTGTGGACTTCTGTGATCTGCTGTGATCTAGTACGGTCTGCTAGGCTATGGGAAGGGCAGGAGCAGTGGTCGTGGCACGTTATGCTGAGTCGTGCTACGTTTGTATAGGTTAGGTTAGTATACCTTCGGCTCTTGTGCCATTCACTACAATGCGGCGTATTTCTGCGCACAACTGCACCCTAGTACATTCGGCTAGCCTCTGTGGAGGCCAGCAATGATGGTCTCGTCATGTTAGTTTGAATTATATTACGTTTGGCTATGTTAGGACTGGCAACTTTCAACTTTGTGTTATACACCGCTATTCGGAGCATTTCTGCTCTTTAATGTGCTCTAATATGCTCCCATTGTCTCTACGAAGGCAATCATTAGCGGCCCCCGCACGTTGTATTGTTTTATGCTACGTATGGTTAGGTTTCGTTATGCCAGGATAGGTTAAGGTATCCCCGAATTTTGAGCTATACACTGCTGTTCGTTGGATTTCTGCGCTCTTCCTTACTCTACTGTACTCTGCTCGAATATGGGGAAGCGAGCAATACCGGCCGCGGCAAGTTATGTTGAGTTGGGTCACGTTTGGTTGGGTTTGGTTATTCTAGGTTTGGACAGTGTGTCCTCGACTTTT
>NW_016960633.1:0-523 GCF_001483705.2 Eufriesea mexicana
ATAGCAATTTATAGCTCGAGCACAAAATCTAAGGTACAGTATCCTAACCTAACCAATCGTAACACTACCAGACGTAATCAAACTCATCCGAACGTGCCGCCACCACTGTTGGTGGCTTCCCCGTGTCCAAGCGGAACATATTAAAGGAGAGTAAGGCGCAGCAACCCATATAATATCAGTGTACAGAGGAAAAGTCAAAGATATCCAAACCAAAACCGATCAAACGTAGCCTAATCTAACGTAGAAAGGCTGAAAGCAACGTCCTTCGACTACTACTGCTATCCTCTCCATGGTCTACCAGATTAGAGTAAAGCACAGTGCAGGGCGAGAGTCCCCCGAGTAACTGCGTATAGCATGAAAGGCGAAGATACCCTAACCAAACTTACCCTAACCTTGCCTAGCTGAATGTAACCTAACCAAACTTTACGTGTCACAACCACTATTGCTCGCATCCCGAGATCCGAGCACAGTATTGTGCAGCAATGTAAATCGCAAAATTCTGCCGAATAGCTGTGTTCAACAC
>NW_016960633.1:1713-2444 GCF_001483705.2 Eufriesea mexicana
CCAGAGCCAAGCAGAGCATGTTAGAGCACATTAGAGAACAGAAATCGTCCGAATAACAGTGAATAGCACGAAGTCAATGTAGCCTAACCGAACCTAGCCAAACGTATCGTTACAAAACGTAACATGACACAACCCAAGATGACGAGACCACTACTGATGGCCTCCGCGGAGACAGGAAGATTGTACTAGTGCACAGTCGAGCGAAGATATCCGCCGCATTGCAGTGAATAGCGCAAAAGCCGTAGATATTCTAGCATAAACTGACACATCCTAACATAAGGAACGCCGAATAGCTGAACATAAAGTGCCGCGACCACTACTCCTGGCCTCCCCATGCCCAAGCATAGTGTAGTAGAGCAGAATGGATCACAGAGGTCCACCTGAAAACACTGTACAGCACGAAAGACAAAGGTATCCTAAGCAAACTTAATCCAATATATCATAATCAAACGTAGCCTAACATAATATATCGTGCCGCGACCGCTATTGCTGGCCTCCACAGGATCGAGCAGTGTATGGTAGAACACAGTCGAGCGCAGATATCCCCCTAATAGTAGTGTACAGCACGAAAGTCGATGATGACCAGACCGAGCATGACATAATCTATCCTTAGCAAACGTAGCCGAACTTAACATAAGGTGCCGCGACCACTATTTCTGGCCTCCGCTGGACCAAGCAGAGTATGGTAGAGCACAGTCGAGCGCAGAAATCCCACTAATAGTAGTGTACAG
>NW_016960634.1:0-935 GCF_001483705.2 Eufriesea mexicana
TACGTATTTATGTATGTATTGGTGGACGGATGGATGTATGGATGTATGGATGTATGCATGAATGTATGTATGGATGTACGAATGCACGGATGTACGAATGTATGGATGTGCGGATGTATGGATGTGTGGATTTATATCTGTATGGATGTATGAATGTATGTATGTATGAGTGGATGGATGTATGGATGGATGCATGCATGGATGCAAGCATGGATGCATTTACGGATGTATCTATGGATGTATGTATGGATGAGTGTATGGCGGTGTGCATGGATGCATGGATGTACGTATGGATGGATGAGTCCATGGATGGATGGATTTATGTATGTATGGATGTGTGGATGTATGGACGAATGTATGGATGAAAGTGTTGGTGTATGTATGGATGTATGTATTGATGTCTGTATGGATGCATGTATGGATGGATGGATGGTTGGATGGATGTATGGATGGATGGATGTATGGATGGAAGTATGTAAGTATGAATGGTTGCATGGATGGATGGATGCATGGATGGATTGAGGTACGGATGAACGGATGTACGGATGTATGGATGCACGGATGTATGGATGTATGTATGTATGGTTGTATGGATGTAAGAATGTATGGATTTATGCATGTATGGCTGTATGGATGAATGGATGGATGGATGTATCGAATGATGCACGTACGAGTGGATGCATTTATGGAAGTATGGATGTGGGGATGTATGGATGAATGTATGTATGGATGGATGGATGTATGGCTGGATGTATTTATGGATGGGTGGATGGGTGGATGTAGGTGTGGATGTATGCAATTGTACGTATGGATGGGTGAGTGCATGGATGGACGGATTTATGGATGTATGGATGCGTGGATCTATGGACGTATGTATGGATGAATGTATTGGTGTATGTATGGACGTATGTATTGAAGTCTGTATGGATGCATGT
>NW_016960635.1:0-343 GCF_001483705.2 Eufriesea mexicana
CTATTGGCGATCTATAGCCATTGCAACGCTTTAGAATGTGGCTGAGAAACCCAATTATATTGACATTTCCGGCTAATATTGTGGTGAGCAAACTTTTTTGCATAAATAAAGAGGAAAGATACTATTGGCGTGCTATTACTACTGCAACACCATAGAATCTTCCTGGAAAATTAAAATTTATTTACATTTTCGACTAACATCGTGGTGAGTTAGCTTCCTTGCATAAATAAGGAGGAAAGATTCTATTGGCGTGCTATAGGCATTGCTATGCTATAGAATCTTCCTGGAAAATTCAATTTTATTGACATTTTCGACCAATATCGTGGTGAGCTATCTTCATCGC
>NW_016960635.1:425-736 GCF_001483705.2 Eufriesea mexicana
CATTTTCGACTACTATCGTGGTGAGCTAACTTTCTTGCATGAATAAGGAGGAAAGATTCTATTGGCGTGCAATAGGCCTTGCAATGCTATAGAATATTCCAGGAAAATTCAATTTCATTGACATTTCTGGCTAGTATTGTTGTGAGCTGACTTTCTTGCATAAATAAGGAGGAAATATTCTGTGGGCCTGCTATAGGCATTGCAAAGCAGTTGAACCTAGAAGGATAGTACAATTTTATTGACATTTTCGACTAGAATCGTGGTGAGCTATCTTTCATGCATAAATAAGGAGGAAAGATACTATTGGCGCG
>NW_016960635.1:829-1527 GCF_001483705.2 Eufriesea mexicana
ATAAATACGGAGGAAAGATTCAATTCGCGTGCTATAGCCTTCGCAATGTTACAGAATCTGGCTGGAAAGTTCAATTTTATTGACGTTTTCTACTAATATTGTGGTGAGCTAACTGTCTTGCATAAATAAGAATGGCAGATTCTATTGGAGTGATATAACCATTGCATTGCTAAAGTATCTGGCGGGAAAATTCAATATTATAGACATTTTCGACAAATATCTTGGAGAGCAATCTTCCTTGCACAAATAAGGAGTAAAGATGATTTTTGAGTGCTGTAGCCATTGCAATGATTCAGTTTGTGGCTGGAAAATACAATTTTATCGACATTTTCGACGAATATCGTGGTGTGCTAACTTTCTTGCGTAAGTAAGGAGGAAAGAACCTCTTGGCATGCTATAGCCGTCGCAATGCTATAGAATCTGGCTGGAAAGTTCAAATTTATCGACATTTTCGACTAATATCGTGGTGAGCTACCTTTCTTGCATATATAAGAATGAATAATTCTATTGGCGTGCGGTAGCCAATGCAGTGATACTGAATGTGGTTGGAAAATACAAATTCATTGACATTTTCGACTAATATCATGGTGAGATATTTTACTTTCATAAATGAGGAGGAAGGATTCAATTGGCGCGCAATAGCCGTCGCAATGCTATGGAACATGGATGGAAAATTCAATTTTGTTTACATTTTCGAC
>NW_016960636.1:0-905 GCF_001483705.2 Eufriesea mexicana
GTTACGATTGGTTATGTTAGGTGAGTATACGCTTGGCTAGTGTAACTTTGACTTTTGTGCTATTCGATGCATTTCTACGCATTGATCTCATCTAATATGGTGTGTTAGGTTGGGTTGGGTTAGGGTGGCTTTGCCATTTCTGCTGCAAATTGCTATTCTATGGATTTCTGCGCTCCACTCTGCAGTAATACGTTCTAATTTGCTCTGTGGAGGCCAGCAATATTGGTCGTGTCGTGTTAGGTCGAGTCGGATTGCGTTTGGCTATGCTAAGTTGGGCTGAGTTAGTTTAGGGTTGCTGTGTCCTTCGTGCTACACATCGCTAACCTGTGGCTTTCTGCTCCCTAGTGCGCACTTTCACATTCTGCATGTCTCCGCGGATGGCAGCAATAAAGGCCGCGGCACGTTATGTGATGGTATGTTACTCTCGGTTAGGTTATGTTAGGAGAGCATTGGTATCGATAACATTTTCTTTTGTGATATACACCTCTACTCAGTCGATTTCTGCTCTCTACATTGATGTTGTATATTCTGCTAGGCTCTGGAGAGGACAGCAACAGCTGTCTCGCCACATTAGCTTGAGTTAGATTAGGTTTGCTTATGTTTCGCTTGTCTGGGTTAGGTTAGGATAGCTTCGACTTTTGTACTATCCACCTCTAATCTATGGATATCTTCGATCTACCATCCTCTAATATGCCTACCATGTCGCTTGGGACGCCAGCAATGGTGGTCGCGGCACACTATGATGAGCGGTGTTACGTTCGGGAAGTTCAGGTTAGTTTGCAGTAGGCTAGGGTTACTTCGACTTTTCTGCTATACATTGCCGCTCTATGGATTTCAGCGCCGTGCTCTCCTCTAGTATCTTCTGCACGGCGCCGGGGAAGCCAAGAATTGTGGTCGCGGCACGT
>NW_016960637.1:0-474 GCF_001483705.2 Eufriesea mexicana
ATATTAGTCGAAAATGGAAATGAAGTTAAATTTTCCAGCCAGATTCTATAGCATTGCAAGGGCGATAGCACGCCAATAGAATCCTTCCTCATTATTTATGCAAGAAATTGGCCCCACCACGATATTAGACGAAAATGTTAATATAATTGAATTTCCCAGTCAGATTCTATTGCAGTACATTGGCCGTTGCACGCCAATGGAATCTATCCTACTTATTTATGCGAGGAAGCTTGTTCACCACGATATTAGTCCCTAATGTCAATAAAATTGAACTTTCCATGACGAACCTATTGCATACCAACGTCTGCAGCACGCCAATAGGATCCTTCCACCTTATTTATGCCAGAAAGTTGGCTTACTACGATATTAATCGAAAATGTAAATGAAGTTAGATTTTCCAGGCAAATTCTGTTGCATTACAATGGCTGTTGCACGTCAATAGAATCTTTCCTCATTACTTATGCAGGAAAGGCA
>NW_016960638.1:0-362 GCF_001483705.2 Eufriesea mexicana
TTTTCGTGCTATACGCTGCTATTCGGTGGATTCCATCGCTCTACAGTACTCTACTATACTCCGCTTGACCCTGGGGTGGCGTGCAATAGAGTTCGCGACACGTTAAGCTGCGTTAGGTTGTGTTTCGTTAGGAGATGTTAGGCTAAGTTTGGTTAGGATAACTTTGACTTTCGTGCTGCACACGTTTGTTCGGAGTATTTCTGTTATTTACTGTGCTCTACTACATTCTGCTTGACTCTGGGAAACCTGGAGCAGCTGTCGCGGCACGCTATTATGAGCTACTCTACCTTTCGTTAGACTGGATTATATCAGGTTAGGGTATCTACGGCCATTGTGCGATTCACGTCAATGCAGTTGATTTC
>NW_016960639.1:0-384 GCF_001483705.2 Eufriesea mexicana
TTCTCAATCCAATGGTAGGTATAGCCATCTGCTCTCCATTGAATAGGTCTATTCAAAATCTACAACTTACTATAGTTTTATGAATAGATCACCTAACGGTCTCAATCCAATGGTAGGTATAGCCCTCTACTTACCATAGAATAGCTCTATTAAAAATTCAAAACCTGCTAAAGTATGATGGATAAATATAACGTTCTCAATCCAATGGTAGGTATAGCCATCTTCTTGCCATAGAATAAGTCTATTCAGAATCTATAAACTGCTATAGTTTCATGAACAGATCACCTAACGTTGTGAATCCAATGGTAGGTATAGCCATCTACTTACCAAAGAATAAGTCTATTAAAAATTCATAACCTGTTATAACTCGATGAATAGATCATC
>NW_016960640.1:0-536 GCF_001483705.2 Eufriesea mexicana
AGTTTGGGTAAAGTTTGGATAACTCAGACTCTTCTGCTATTCACTGCGATTCTACGGAATGCGTCGCTCTACTCTCCTCTATTATCTTCTGCTTGGTTCTGGGGAGGCAAGCAGTAGTGTTCGCGCACGATGGGTTTGGTTATGATACGTTCCTCCATGTTCCGGTCGGTTAGGTTAGGTTGGGGTAGGTTTGTCTTTTGTGCTGTACACTGAGATCCTGTGGATCTCTGTGCTCTACTCTCCCCAAATATATTCAGCTTGGCTCTGGCGAGGGCAGCAATATTGGTCTCGACATGTCATGTTAATTTAGGTTACGTTTGATTACGTTACGTTCGGTTAAGTTACGACAGGCTAGCCTTGACCTTTGTGCTCTACAGTGAGTTCGGTGGGTTTCTGCACTCTACTGTCCTCTAGTATGTTCTTCTTGGCTCTGTGAAGGCCAGAAATAATGGTCTCGGCAGGTTAGCATGAGCAAGGTTACGATTGGTCTGGTTAGGTTAGGATTGGTTTTGGTTAGGGTAGTTTTGACTTTAGTG
>NW_016960641.1:0-405 GCF_001483705.2 Eufriesea mexicana
TATAGACATAATCTCTGGCTAGTGGACGGCTGTACTGGCAATTGGATTGAAGGCGTTAGGCGAGCTATTCGCCAAGCTATAACAGGTTATAGATTTTGAATAGACCCATTCTCAGGCAAGTAGATGGCTGTACTTGCCATTGGCTAATGGCGTTAGGCGACCTATTCACCAAGCTATATCGGATTATAGATTTTGAATAGACCTATTCTCAGGCATGTAGAAGGCTGCGCTTGCCATTGGATTGAAGGCGTTAGGCGATATATTCACCAAGGTATAACCTGTTATAGATTTTGAAAAGACCAATTTTCTGGCAAGTAGATGTCTGCACTTGCCATTGGATTTAATGCGTAAGGCGATCTATTCACCAAGCTATAACAGGTTATAGATTTTGAATAGACTTATTCT
>NW_016960642.1:0-203 GCF_001483705.2 Eufriesea mexicana
CTATACATAGAAACGTCCATACCTTAATACATCCATCCATCCATACTTCCATCCATCCATACACCCAACCATCCATACATCCATCCGTCCATACATCCATACATCCACACATCCATACATCCACAAATCAATCCATCCATGCACTCATCCATCCATACGTACATCCATACATACGTCCATACATACGTCCATACATCCACGCA
>NW_016960642.1:418-1892 GCF_001483705.2 Eufriesea mexicana
CATCCATACAACCATACATGCAGACAGCCATACATCCGTACATTCATACTTCTGTACATACGTCCATCCATACATCTATCCATCCATACATCCATCAATCCAAACAACCATTCATCCATACATACATCCATCCATACATCCATCTTTCCATACATCCATCCATCCATACATCCAACCATACATCCACCGAACCATACATCCATCCGTTCATACAAGCACCCATCCATAAACCCAACGATCCATACATCTATACATCCATACATCCATCTATCCATTCATTCATACATCCACACATCCATAAATCCACCCATCCATACATCCATACATCTATCCATCCATACATCCATCCACCAATCCATTCATCCATACATACATACATACATACATCAATACATCCATACATTCATCCATACATCCACAAATTCGTACTTCCATACGTCCATACATCCATACATCCATACATCCATACATGTATACAACCATACATACATACATCCATACATCCATGCATAACCCCATACACTCATCCATACATACATCCATAGACACATCCGTAAATGCATGAATACACACACCCATGAATGCACCCATTGATACATCAATCCATACACTCATCCACACATGCACCCATACATTCATCCATTCTTCCGTCCATTCAGCCATACATTCGTCCTCCCACACATCCATACATCCATGCCTCCGTACATCCATATATTCTTACATCCATACATCCATGCACACAAACATCCGTACATGCATAACTGAAATTCGGCCATACATTCATACATCCATACGTAGAAACGTCCATACCTTAATTCATCCATCCATCCATACATCCATCCATCCATTCATCCAACCATCCATACATCCATCCATACATACATCCATACATCCACACATCCATACATCCACAAGTCAATCCATCCATGCACTCATCCATCCATACGTACATCCATACATACGTCCATACATACGTCCATACGTCCACGCATACACACATACGCTCATCCATACATACATCCATACATACGTCCGTTACTGCATCCATACATACATCCATGCAAACATCCATACATACATCCACCCATACACCCATCCAGAAATCCATCCAACCATACGTCCATCCATCCATACATACATTCATCCATACATCCCCACATCCATACTTCCATAAATGCATCCATTCGTACGTCCATCATTCGATACATACAACCATCCATACAACCATACATGCAGACAGCCATACATCCGTACATTCATACTTCCGTACATCCGTCCATCCATACATCAATCCATCCATACATCCTTCAATCCAAACAACCATCCATCCATACATACATCCATCCATACATCCTCTTTCCATAGATCCATCCATACATCCACCGAACCATACATCCATCCGTCCATACAGGCACCCATCCATAAACCCATCGATCCATACATCTATACATCCATACATCCATCTATCCATACA
>NW_016960643.1:0-530 GCF_001483705.2 Eufriesea mexicana
GTGTATATGGACGTGCGGATGAATGGATGTATCCATGTATGTGTGGATGCATGTATGGATGTGTGTACGGATATAAGGATGGATGGATTTATGGATATTTGGATGGATGTACGGATGGATGAATGGAAGCATTCATGGATGGATATATGGGTCGATGTATGAACCCATGCATGTGAGGATGTACGGAAATATGTATGGAAGGGCATATGTATGAGTGTTAGTATGGATGTATGTAAGGATGTATGTATGGATGTGTGCATTTATGAATGCATGGATGTATGTATGTACATATGTATGGTTGTATGTATGGATGTATGGAAGTATTAATGGATGGATGTATGGATGGTTATATGTATGGATGCGTGGATGTGTGGATGGATGCATGTATGGATGGATGGATGTATGGATGAAGGTATGAATGGTAGAATGTGCGGATGGGTGGATGAACGCATGAATTGATGGATGTTCGCATGGATGGATATATAGTTGGATGGATGTATGGATGGATGTATGGGTGGACGGATGGGTGT
>NW_016960644.1:0-618 GCF_001483705.2 Eufriesea mexicana
TAACCTAACCAAACGTAACCTTACTCAACCTGTCTTGCCACGACCGCTATTGCTGCTCCCAACTTAGGCGAGCAGAGTGAGGTAGAGCGATGTAGAGCGCGGAAATCCACCGAATAGCTGTGTATGGCACAAAAATCACAACCATCATGTATAGCACAAAAGTCACTGATATCCTAACCTAACCTGACCTAACCTAACATAACCAAACGTAGAATAACCAAACCTAACGGTCAGTGACCTCTATTGCAGGCCTCCCCAGCACCAAGCAGCACATGTTAGAGAAGAGTAGAGCGCAGATATCCACAAATAGGCATGTATAACGCAAAATTAGTGCCGGCCTAACCGAACGTAAGCTATCATAACCTAACGAAACGTAATATAGCTCAATCTATCGTGCCACAACCGCTGTTGTTCGCCTTCCCATAGTAGTGCAGCGTCCAGTAGAGGAACTTTGAAGGCAGAGATCCACCGAATATCGGTGTGCATCGTAAAAGTCAAATCTATTCTATCCTAGCCTATCAAAGCGTAACGTAAGCAGGCGTAACGTAACCCATGCTGAAGGTCAACGACCGCTATAGCTGACTTCGCGTGGGCTAAGCAGAGTATAGCAGAGTAATG
>NW_016960645.1:0-270 GCF_001483705.2 Eufriesea mexicana
GCCTTGACCTTCATGCTGTACACAGCTTTTCGGTGGATTTCTGTTATCTACTGTGCTCAACGGAAATCTGCTTGGCTCTGTGGGTGCCCGCAGCAGTGGCCGCGGCACGCTACTTTCAGTTGTGCTACGTTCGGTTATCTTAGGTTAGTTCATGTTCGGTAAATATAACCTCGACTTTTGTGCCATTCAATGCTACTCGGTGGGTTCCTGCTCCCTACTGCGCTCTAATATGCACTGCTTGTCTGTGGCGTGGCAAGTAATAGTGGTACC
>NW_016960646.1:0-500 GCF_001483705.2 Eufriesea mexicana
ATTCAAAATCTATAACCTGTTATAGCATTGTGAATAGGTGGCATAACGCCTTGAATCCAATGGCAAGTACAGCCATCTACATGCCAGAGAATACGTCTATTCAAAACATACAAGCTGCCATAGCTGGGTGATTAGATCGTCTATCGTCTGCAATTCAATGGCAAGTACAGCCAGATACTTGCCAAGGAATAACTCTATTCAAAATCTATAATCTGTTGTAGCTTGGCGAATAGATCGCGATAACGCCTTCATTCCAATGGCAAGTACAGCCATCTACTTGCCTGGGAATAGGTCTATTCAAAATCAATAATCTGTTATATCTTGGTGAATAGATCGCCTAACGCCATCAATTCAATGGCAAGTGCAGTCATCAACTTGCCAGAGGATAGGTCTATTCAAAATCTATAATCCGTTATAGCTTGGTGAACACAACGCCGAACGCCTTCAATTCAATGGCAAGTACAGCCGTCTACTTGACAGATAATATATGTATTCAAAAT
>NW_016960647.1:0-4493 GCF_001483705.2 Eufriesea mexicana
AATTAGATGACGAGGCATTTGGCTAAAACCTGTACCGGCACGAATGCCGGTAGACTTTCGTGATTACACCCTCACGTAGGGTTAACAATAAATATAAATTAAATAACAATACATGAATGTTGTCGGGCCTACTTTCTAGTGATGCTGCCATGGGATCTGCCCGCGAGCTTGGAAAAATTAGGAACGGAGACCCTTTCGGGAGGCGATCTTAGCCGCACTGACTTGTGCGTTGTCAGGGAATACCTCGCGAAGGTGTCGCCCCGAGCTCTGCATACACAGAGCCCGCTCCGCGCCCTACTACGCAATAGCGTAGCGAGGACTCGCACCGCTTGGTGTAGAACCAAGCGGGCTAATATTATTCATCAGCTGGCAGCTGCATCGTTTATTCTTTAAAATTTTATCGTTGCCGTAAGCAATGTCAATATTTAAAATTGTGTACTGGTCCATAGGGCCTGGTCATTCATAAAATGTTCTCTTTCGTAGCCTTAAAGCAGTGTCAACTTTAAAATATGTACTGGCCTATTGGGCCTGGTCATTTCATAAAATTTTGCTGTCATTTCACCCGAGGGCAGTCAAAATAATAAAAAGTAAATAGTAAGAATAATGTATATCAATAAATAAAATAATAAAATAATAAAATATAGGAATAAATATGAAGTAAATAAATAAATAAATAAATATATAAATAAATAAATAACTAGTACGTATGTAATGACTAGAGGCGTTGATTCGTATTGTTTAACGTATATAATCATAGTCGATAAAGGCGTTCGCTATCTCGATCGACGATCGGAGGGCGATCATTGATACTGTGACCATGTCACTTTTCTTAAACTCTAGGGCTTTTAGATTGCGTTTGGTGTCGGGAGGCATGGCTCCTCGACACCCTACCACTATTGGTAGTACTTTTGCGTTAAGACTGTTCAATCTGGCTTTTATGTATTCCGCAGTGTCCCTATATTTTTGTTCCTTCTCCCTGTAGGCACGCCTGAGATTATCCTTATCCTCGTAGCGGATTGTAACATCCACCACGAGGACCCCCTCCTGATCCTTAATAACCAGATCGGGGTTTTTCATTTCTCCCAAGACGTTCACTACTGGTTCAGTGAACACTGCGGACCTTCTTGACGCTTTCTCTGCAATCAGACTTACGATTTCGTTATGCCTTTTGATCCTGGCTGACTTTGTGTGAAGGCATATGCCAAGTATATGCCCTAGGGTTTCAACTTGTAATTTACACCTCCGGCACAATGGATCTAATTCCTTTCTTCCTCTTCTTATTGCTACTTTAGTGCCGAAGGTGTTGGTCCTTAACTTTATAGCGTCCAGATACCTGGATGGCTTCAGTAGTTCGGGGTTGTATAACCAGGCATTTCCTATCTTGTCCCCCGCGAACTCATGGACGCCATGTCCTTGTGACGTTAGTTGTCTCCACCTCTCGGTTTGCTGTTTCTTGAGGGAAATGCGCGCGCCCTCGATGTCATCCGGCGTGGCCGGCCAATTGAGCCCCACCGATTTCGCATATTTCTTTAAAATTCTTTCCTGCCCCTTGTAAGCTTCTGTGACCGCTGGGTCACAGTTATTTTTCATTTTTATACCGCTTCTTAGGACTGCTATTCTCACAATATCCGCCACCCTTTGTAACCCGAGTCCGCCATGGCTTTTTTCCGAGTATATTACTCCATCCGTCGTTGACGGATGGAGGTGTAGTATTTTCTTAACTGTCTGCTTTACGCCATGGTCTATGGACTCGAGGTCCTTTATTGGTGGCGGATTGGCGGTCAATTGGTAAATGTACCGGGGCAAGAAATATGTTCTTATCAGGTTCACTTTTTGGTGGGGCTTTAATCCCATTTTTCGTATGATGCCTGCCGCGCTGATGATTTCATCGATACTGGCGCGCTGCATTCCCCGCCATGGGCCGAACGACACCCCCAGATATCTTAATAATTCGTCAGGTCTGGTGTTGGGTATCGCCCTGCCGTGTAATTTTAGCCTGGGGTCCGTCAAGTACCAGGTTTTGGACTTCTCTACGACCTGGAATGTGGCGCACTTTTCGGCTTGGGCTGTCATGCCCAGTGCCGATAGGTATTTGTCTATTATACTTATTTGCTTATTGGCTTGGTCAACGTTGCGCGCCAGCATTACCAGGTCGTCTGCAAACGCGAGGATGGAGACGTTTTCGCCATTTAGCGAAATGCCCTCCGTCGCTTTTTCTAGCTTCTCGATTAGCGGTTCCAGTATTAGATTAAATAAGAGGGGTGAAAGCGGATCGCCTTGCTTTACCCCTCTCGCTAACGTTATATTCAGCGAATTGCCTCTATCGTCCGTAGTCACTTCGGTCCGGCAGCCATTATACATTTCTCTTATGTAATTAGCAATTGCCACCGGGATACCTTTATTGGTAAGACAGTCGCAGAGGGAGCTATGGGGGACTGTGTCAAAGGCTTTCGAGATGTCGATGGACGTTATTATTCCACCTCCTTTTTCTTTTATCTTATTTAAGGCTTCACTGAGAATGGTTATGTTCAATTTGCAACCGTCCTCATTCGTGAAGCCTTTCTGCCGGATGTTTTGTCTTATTACATTCCTGAACCTGTTGTCCAGCATTGAGGAGTAAAGCCTACCCAGTAGTGAGCCGATGGTTATCGGCCTCCAATTTTTAATGTCCTTTATATCTTTACCCGGTTTGGGTATTAATGTCGTTCTATTGATTTTCCATTTTTCTGGGTAGGCTTTTTCAATCATTAAACAGTTAAATAGCTTGGACAACAGGAACAGCGCCCCGTCTTTCCGGAGGTGACATTTTCTAACGCCATCGACTCCCGCAGCCGTGTTCGTTTTTATTTTTCTCATCTTCGACACTAGCTCCTCTGTGGTGACTGGGGTTAGAATATCGCGTATTGGAAAGTTGACTCTCGGGCCCCCTCCGAGTTTCGGTAGACCTGAGGTAGACGCCACTCTACCCCATAGGTCTCCGTAGAGGCTCTCTATCTCAGCCTTATCAGGGAGCTTACTGCGCTCCCTTGCCTCGATCAACTTTCCGGCTACGGCCATATCTACTAGTCTCCTGGGGCACTTTTTGTACATCTCCTGATATCGAGCGTAGGAGAAGCATTTCCAGCGGGTGTGCGCATTTTGTTTCTTGTTACTTATGTTATTGCCTTTGTTCTTGTTTTTATTTTTGCTCATTGTCTCTTTATTGTTTCCGGAATGCTTCTCCTCTGTGCCTTGTTTGATCTTTTCGGTGAATGTGCCAATCCACCGCTCGACATCAGGCACTGTCTCCCCAGGGTTGCTGGCCCACTCCTGAATTTCTTTATCCAACGCATAAAATTCATTTTTCTCGTCCACGGAGTGAGCCAATATGTACCTCCTGAGTGATTCCATCCAATCATTCCCTTCATCACTCAGGAGGTCTTCAGTTTGGTCCTCGGCCGATATAATGGACAAATTGGAGGATGTACTAGAGTCCAGCACCTCTAGTCCCTCTTCCTCCTCGGCCAAGCTTGTCATGCCCCGGGCGGGTAGCGCCCTCCTCTTGTCACTTATTTGTTTGAGGGTCTTACCGGGCAAGAATTCTCTAATTTTTACGTTCGGCTGGGGAAGGTGCCTGTACCTCTCATTTAGAGCAGTTAACAGGGTCACCTCCTCATCCGTCCATACCGTTGCCTTTCTGCCCGGCTTACCCTTGCTTTGGCTTGTGCTGGCTGTCGTTCTTTTTATATTCCTGATTTCGGGGTGACGATGTCTTTCGTGAGTCGAGAGTCCCCTTTTGCTGTCAAATGACATCCCACAGGAGCCGCATTTATGTGCCTTATCAGGTTCAGCATCCCTATCCTCCATTGTTCTTTTACATTTCGGGAGGTGACATCTGCATGCGTGAAGCTTGGTGAAGCTTTTCGCGCACGCAGCGCACCTCCAAGTAATTTTCATTTCGGGATGCTGCCTGTCCACGTGATCTTGGAACTTGGCCTCCTGTAGGAATTGTATGTTCCTCTTATTCTGCCAGCACAATCCGCATCTTATCTGCCCGCCCAAGGGCATGTCTATACATTGTCCAAACTCGTGTCCATTTGAATTGCCAGGTTCGTCAACATTGACCCTCCGATCCATAGCGGACAAGTCCGCCACGGGGGCTCCAGGGTCAGGGGCCCCCGTGTCCGAGGCTTCGTCTTCGCTTTCCATTTGTGTTTCTTATTTTGCTTCTTTGCCGTCTTTTCCCATCGGTAACCGCTCATTATCCTTTAGAGATGCCTGGGTTGTCGGTGCAAGACCATCGGGGGGGCCAATGTCCCCATCAGGTAGCGAGCTTATTATTATTATTACCTCCTTGGCCCGTTTGCGCCAGATGTTAATGACGTGTACTGCCCCAGTCGCGGCCAAGGAGGTGGGGCACTATGTACCCATATAAATCAGGGAAGGGGCCAAGGCCCCTTACCCACTTTGCTCCTCCCGGTCTTTCGCTTTTTGCTCGCCACCCAAAGGGAACC
>NW_016960648.1:0-922 GCF_001483705.2 Eufriesea mexicana
AATATATTTTAACCAAACGTGCCGAGACCACTGTTGCTAGCGTCCCCAGAGACAAGCAGAATAGACAGGAGCACAGTAGACGGCAGAAAGCTAACAAACAGCAGTGTATAGCAAAAAAATCGGAGAGACCATTACCTGACTAGTCCTAACCTAACCTAACCGAACGTAGACTAACTAAGCCTAAATAGCCGAGTCCACTATTTCTGGCCTACACATCGCCATGCAGAACATGTTGGAGGAGACGAGGGCGCCGTAATCCATAGAATCGCAGGGTATGGCAGAGAAGTTGAAGCTATCCATACCTGACCGTAACATACATAACCTAGCCAAACGTGACCTAACACAGACTAACGTACCGCGGCAACGCTTTCTGGAATACCCAGAGCAAATCAGAGCATACAAGTTCACAGTAGATCACAGGAATCCAACCACCGGCAGTGTATAGCTCAAAATACATAGCTATCCTATCCTGACCTAACCAATCGTAACATTACCGAACGTAACATACCACAACCTGACGTGCCGATGCCACTATTCCTGTCCACCCGAGAATCGTGCTGAGTATAGTAGAGCACTATACAGAGCAGAAATCCACCCAATAGAAGTGTATAGCAGAAAAGCCTAAGCTATCTTATCCTTGCACAACCAAACGTAACATAACCAAACTCAAAGTAACTCAGACAAACCTGATGAGACCAATACTGCTGGACACCCCATAGCCAAGCAGAATACACTAAAGCACAGTGGGGCGCAGAAATCCCCTGAATAGCAGTGTATAGCACACGTGTCAAAGCCATCCAAGGCTACCTTAACCTAACATAACGTAACCGAACTTAACATAACACAACCAAGCGTGCCACGACAGCTATTGCTGGCATCCCTAGAGACAAGCAGATGCTATTAGAGCAATGCAGGGCGCAGG
>NW_016960649.1:0-523 GCF_001483705.2 Eufriesea mexicana
GCCGAGGTTTTTTGCATAAATAAGGAAGAAATATCCTGTTGGCGTGCTATAGCGATTGCAGTGCTATAGAACCAGGCTGGAAAATTCAATTTTATTGTCATTTTAGACTGATATCGGGTGAACTAAGTTTCTTGCATAAATAAGGGTGAAATATACTAATGGCGTGAAATAGCTATGGTAATGCTAAGAATCTGGATGGAAAATTAAATTTTATTGACATTGTCGACCACTATCGTGGTGATCTACCTTTCTTGCATATAGAAGGAGGAAAGGTTCTCCTGGCGTACTATAGTCACTGCAATCATATAGAATCTGGCTGGAAAAATCAATTTTATTGACATTATCGACTACTATCGTGGTGACCTAACATTCTTGCTAATAGGAGGAGGAAAGGTTCAACCTGCGTACAATAGTCACTGCAATCCTATAAGCTATAGAATCTAGCCGGAAAATTCAGTTCTATTGACATTTTCGACTAATATCGTTGTCAGCTAACTTTGTTGCATAAATAAGGAAGAAATAT
>NW_016960650.1:0-436 GCF_001483705.2 Eufriesea mexicana
AATGGCTATAGCAAACCAGTAGTATCTTTCCTCCTTATTTACGCAGAAAAGCAAGCTCACCACAATATTAAACGAAAATGCCAATAGAATTGAACATTTCAGACAGACTCAATCACGTTGCAATGGCCATAACAAACCAATATATTGTTTACGGCGTGTATATGCAGAAAAGTTTGCTCGCAACGACATTGCTTGAGGATTTCATTAAAATAGAACTTTTCGGGCAGATTCGAATGCAATCCAATGGCTGTAGCAAACCAATAGGTCCTTTCCTCTTAATTTATGCAGAAAGCATGATCACCTCGATATTATCCGAAAATGTCAATAAAATTGAACTTCTCATTCATATTGTGTTGCAAGGCAATATCTATCTAAGCCAATAGAATCTTTCCTCCTTAGTGACGCAGAAAGGTTTGCTCACTACTATATTGGACGA
>NW_016960651.1:0-336 GCF_001483705.2 Eufriesea mexicana
TTACATCACTGTAGGGCGCAGAAATCCACCTAACAGCAGACTATAGTGCTAAAGTCAAAGCTAACCCCTCCTAATCTTACTACCCGCAAGATAGCCAAACGTAACCTGACTCAAACTAACGTGCCGAGATAGCTACTGCTGCCCTAACCAGAGCCAAGCAGGGCCTACTAGAGCACAGTAGAGCGCAGGAGTCCATCGCATAGCAGTGTACAGCAAAAAAGCTGTGACTATCCTAACCATACTTAGCTTAACTGGATCAAACCGAACGTAACTTGTCTCAACATAACATTCCGAGACTACTATTGCTGGCCTTCCCAGAGCCAGGCTGAGAGCACT
>NW_016960652.1:0-239 GCF_001483705.2 Eufriesea mexicana
TATTGGCGTGTTATACCCGCTGAAATGCTGTAGAATCCGGCTCGAAAATTCAATTTTATTGACATTTTCATCTAATATCGTGGTGCGCTACCTACCCTGCATAAATAAGGAGGAAAGATTCTTTTGGCGTGCTATAGCCATTGCAATGATATAGAATGTGGTTGGGAAATTCAATTTTATTGACATTTTCGACTAATATCGTAGTGAGCTACCTTTCTTCCATAAATCAGGAGGAAAGA
>NW_016960652.1:275-634 GCF_001483705.2 Eufriesea mexicana
ATAGGCATTGCAATGCTATAGAATCTTGCTCGAATATTTAATTTTATTGACATTTTCGACTAATGTCATGATGAGCCAACTTCCTTGCATAAATAAGGAGGAAAGATTCTCTTGGCGTGCTATTGGCACTGCAATGCTCTGGAATCTGGCTGCGAAGTTCAATTTTATTGAAAGTTTCGACTAATATCTTGGTGAGCTTACTTTCTTGCATAAATATGGAGGAAAGATTCTATGGGCGTGCTATAGCCATTGCAATGCTCTGGAATCTGGCTGGAAAGTGCAATTTTTTTGACAGTTTCGACTAATATCGTGGTGAGCTAGCTTCCTTGCATAAATACGGAGGAAAGATTCTATTGGCG
>NW_016960652.1:736-1487 GCF_001483705.2 Eufriesea mexicana
TTGCATAAATCAGGAGAAAAGATACTTTCAGCGTGCCATAGGCGTTGCAATGGTGCAGAATCGGGCTGGAAAATACAATTTTATTGACATTTTCGTCTAGTATCGTGGTGAGTTAACTTTCTTGCATAAATAAGGAGAAAAGATCCTATTGGCGTGCTATAAGCATTGCAATGCTATAGAATCTGAGCGGAAAATTCAATTTTATTAACACTTTTGACTAATATCGTGGAGAGCTACCTTTCTTGCGTAAATACGAAGGAAAGATTCTATTGGCGTGCTATAGCCATTGCAATGCTCTGGAATCTGGCTCGAAAGTGCAATTTTTTGACAGTTTCGACTAATATTGTGGTGAGCTACCTTCCATGCATAATTATGGAGGAATGATCATTTTGGCGTTCTATAGCCATTGCAATATTGTAGAATCTGGCTGGAAAATTCAATTTTATTGACATTTTCGTCTAATATCGTGGTGAGTTAACATTCTTGCTTAAATAGGGATTAAAGTAGGGATGAAAGATTCCATTGGCTTGCGATAGGCATTGCAATGCTACAGAATCTGGATGGGAAATTCATTTTTATTAACATTTTCGACTAACACCGTGGTGAGCCAGCTTCCATGCATATGTAAGGAGGAAAGATACTTTCAGCGTGCTGTAGCCGTTGCAATGGTGCAAAATCGGGCTGGAAGGTTCAATTTTATTGACGATTTCGACCAATATCGTGGAGAGCTAGCTTCGTTGCATAATTATGG
>NW_016960653.1:0-205 GCF_001483705.2 Eufriesea mexicana
GGCAAGTACTGCTATTTACTTGCCTGAGAAATGGTCTATACAAAATCTATAATCTGTTGTAGCTTGGTGAATAGGTCGCCTATCGCCTTCAATCCAATGACAAGTGCAGCCATCTACTTGCCAGAGAATTGGTCTATTCAAGACAATAATCTGTTATAGCATGCTGAATGGATCGCCTAACGCCTTCAATCCAATGGTAAGTACA
>NW_016960654.1:0-1175 GCF_001483705.2 Eufriesea mexicana
AGCCCACATATTGGCAATGTATAGCAGAAAAGTCGAAGCTATCGTAACCTGACCCAAATTAAACTAACTTAACCAAATGAAACATTTCTCGAACTAACATCCCGAGACCACAATTGCTGGCCTCCCCAAAGCCAAGCAGAATATACTAGAGCAGAGTAGATGGTAGAAATGGGCTGCATTTCAGTGTATAGTGCAAAAGTCAAAGCTATCCTTACCTAACCCAAAATAGCCTAACTCAAGCAAACATAAACAAACTCAACCTAACCTGCAGCGACCAATATTGCTGGCCTTCCCAAAATCAAGCAGAATATAATAGAGCATAGAAATTCAGCGAGTAGAAGTGTATGGCACAAAAGTCGAAGCTACCCTATCCTAACTTCTCCAAACGTATTAAAACCAAACGTAGCTTAACTCAAGTTGAAGTGCTGAGGCCACTTTTAAAGGAAGCCCAAGCGGCAAGCAGAACACGCTCGAGCACCGTAGAGCGCATATATCCACCGAATAGAAGTGCATAGCGCAAAGGTCAAAGACAGCCTAACCAAACTTACCATATCCAAGCCTAACCAAACTTACCATATCCTAGCCTAACCAAAAGCAGCCTGACTCAACCAAACGTGCCTCGACCACCATTGCTGCCCTCCCCAGAGACAAGCAAACGCTAGTAGAGCAATACAGTGCACAGATATCGACCGAATAGCAGTGTACTCCACAAAAGACGAACCCATTCTAGCCAAACATATCCTAACCTGGCCGAGCCAAGCGTAACCTAACCCAACCTAGCGTGCCGAGGCCACAATTGCTGTACTCTCCAAAGCCAACCAGAAGGAATTAGAGCTCAGGAGAGCGCAGTAATCTATCGCACTGCTGTGTGTGGCAGAAAAGTGAAAGATATCCTAACATAACCTGACTTAACCCAGCCAAGCGTAGCGTAACGTAGATAAATCTAATGTGCAAAGAATAATATTGCTGCTCTGCCCAGACACAAGCAGTGCGTATTAGAGCAATGTGGAGCGCCGAAAGCCACCAAATAGCGGTGTAAAGCATAAAAGTCAAAGGCACCACCACCGAATCCTAACTTAGCCAAACGTAGCATAACACAGCGTGATTCATCTCCACCTAACGCGCAGAGACCACAGTTGCAGGCCTCCCTAGAGCCAAACATAACATACCAGAGC
>NW_016960655.1:0-234 GCF_001483705.2 Eufriesea mexicana
TCCAGTAGTAAGTATAGCCATCTACTTACCAGAGAACAGATCCATTCAGAGTCTATAGCCTGTTATAGCGTGGTGAATAGTTCATCTGGCGCCTACAGTCCAGTGGTAAGTATAGCCATCTACTTACCAGAGAACAGATCCATTCAAAATATGTAACCTGTTATAATTTGATGAATAGATCATCTAACGCCTACAGTCCAGTGGTAAGTACAGCCATCTACTTACCAGAGAACA
>NW_016960656.1:0-3521 GCF_001483705.2 Eufriesea mexicana
AGCCAGATTCTATAGCATTGCAAAGGCCACAGCACGCCAATAGAACCTTTCCTCCTTGTTTACACAAGAAAGATAGCTCACCACGATATTAGTCAAAAATGTCCATAAAATGGAAGTTTCCAGCCAGATACTACGGCAATACAATGGCTATAGCACGCCAATAGAATCTACCCTCCTCATTTATGCAAAAAAGACAGCTCACCACGATATTAGTAGGAAATGTCAATAAAATTGAACTTTCCAGCCAGATTCTATAGCATTGCAAAGGCCATAGCACGCCAATAGAACCTTTGCTACTTATTTAAGCAAGAATGGTAGCTCGCCACGATATTAGTCCAAAATGTCAGTAAAATTGAATTTTCCAGCCAGATTCCAGTACATTGCAATGGCTATAGCACGCCAATAGAATCTCTCCCCCTTATTTATGCAAGCCAGTTAGCTCTCCACGATATTAGTTGAAAATGTCAATAAAATTAATTTTTCCTGCCAGATTCTACAGCATTGCAATGGCTATAGCACTCCAAAAGGATGTTTCCTCCTTACTTATGCAGGGAAAATAGCTCACCACGATATTAGGCGAAACTGTTAACAAAATTGGTCTTTCCAGGCAGATTCTATAGCATTGCAAAGGCTATAGCACGCCAATTCCATAATTCCTCCTTATTTATGCATGAAAGTTAACTCCCCACGCTGTTGGTCGAAAATGTCCATGAAGTTGTCTTTTCCAGCCAGTTTCCAGAGCATTGCTATGGCTACAGCACTCCAGAAGGAACTTTCCTCCTTATTTATGCAAAAAAGTTAGCTCACCACGATAGTACTGGAAAGTGACAATAAAATTGAACTTTCCAGCCAGATTCAATTGCATTGCAAAGGCAATAACACGCCAATGGGATATTTCCTCCTTATCTATGCAAGAAAGGTAGCTCAAGACGATAGAAATCGAAAATGTCAGTAAATTTGAATTTTCCAGCCATATTCCATAGCATTGAAATGGCTATAGCACGACAATTGAATCTTTCCTCCTTATTTATGCAAGAAAATTAGCTCACCACAGTATTAGTCGAAAATGTCAATAAAATTGAATTTTCCAGCCAGATACTATGGCAATGCAATGGCTATAGAACGCGGAGAGAATCTACCCCCCTTATTTATGCAAAAAAGAGAGCTCACCACGATATTAGTCGAAACTGCCAACAAAATTGAATTTTCCAGCCAGATTCTACAGCATTGCAAAGGCTATAGCACGCCAATAGAACCTTTCCTCCTTATTTGCGCAAGAAAGATAGCTCACCACGGTATTAGTCGAAAATGTCAATAAAATTGAATTTTCCAGGCATATTCTGCAGCATTGCAATGGCTATAGCACTCCAAAAGCTTCTTTCCTCCTTAATTATGCAAGAAAGTTGGCTCACCACGATATTAGTGGAAAATGTCAATAAAATTGAAATTTCCAGCGAGATTCTGCAACATTCCAGTGGATATAGCACTCCAAATGGACCTTTCCTCGCTACTTTTGCAAGGAAGTTAGCTCTCCACGTTATTAGCCAAAAATGTTAATAAAATTGAATTTTCCAGCCAGATTCTGCTGCACTGCATTGGCTACAGCACGCCAATACAATCTACCCTCCTTATTTACGCGAGAAAGATAGCTCATCACGATATTAGTCGAAAACGTCAATGAAATTGAACATTCCAGCCAGATTCTATAGGATTGCAAAGGCTATAGCACGCCAATAGGTCTTTCCTCCTTATTTATGAATGAAAAGTGGCTCTCCACGATATTAGTTAAAAATGTCAATAAAATTGAATTTTCCAGCCGGATACTATAGCAGTGCAATGGCTATAGCACTGCAATATAATCTACCCTCCTTATTTATGCAAAAAATGTAGCTCACCACGATATTAGTCGTAACTGTCAACAAAATTGAATTTTCCAGTCAGATTCCAGAGCATTGCTATGGCTATAGCACGTCAATAGATCCTTTCCTCCTTATTTATGCAAGAAAGTTAGCTCTCCATGTTATTAGCCAAAAATGTCAATGTAATTGAATTTCCCAGGTATATTCTATAGCATTGCAATGCCAATACCACGCCAATATAATCTTTCCTCCTTATTTATGCGAGAAAGATAGCTCACCACGATATTAGTCGAAAATGTCAATGAAATTGAATTTTCCAGACAGATTCTATAGCATTGAAATGGCTATAGCACGCCAATTGCATCATTCCTCCTTATTTATGCAAGAAAGATAACTTACCGCGCTGTTGGTCGAAAATGTCAATAAAATTGAATTTTCCAGCCATTTTCTATAGCATTGCTATGGCTATTGCACTCCAGAAGGAACATTCCTCCTTATTTATGCAAGAATGAGAGCTCACCACGATATTAGTCGAAAATGGCAATAAAATTGAACTTTCCAGCCAGATTCTACAGCATTGCAAAGGCTATAGCACGCCAATAGAACCTTTCCTCCTTATTTGCGCAAGAAAGATAGCTCACCACGGTATTAGTCGAAAATGTCAATAAAATTGAATTTTCCAGGCATATTCTGCAGCATTGCAATGGCTATAGCACTCCAAAAGCTTCTTTCCTCCTTAATTATGCAAGAAAGTTGGCTCACCACGATATTAGTGGAAAATGTCAATAAAATTGAAATTTCCAGCGAGATTCTGCAACATTCCAGTGGATATAGCACTCCAAATGGACCTTTCCTCGCTACTTTTGCAAGGAAGATAGCTCTCCACGTTATTAGCCAAAAATGTTAATAAAATTGAATTTTCCAGCCAGATTCTGCTGCACTGCATTGGCTACAGCACGCCAATACAATCTACCCTCCTTATTTACGCGAGAAAGGTAGCTCATCACGATATTAGTCGAAAACGTCAATGAAATTGAACATTCCAGCCAGATTCTATAGGATTGCAAAGGCTATAGCACGCCAATAGGTCTTTCCTCCTTATTTATGAATGAAAAGTGGCTCTCCACGATATTAGTTAAAAATGTCAATAAAATTGAATTTTCCAGCCGGATACTATAGCAGTGCAATGGCTATAGCACTGCAATATAATCTACCCTCCTTATTTATGCAAAAAATGTAGCTCACCACGATATTAGTCGTAAGTGTCAACAAAATTGAATTTTCCAGTCAGATTCCAGAGCATTGCTATGGCTATAGCACGTCAATAGATCCTTTCCTCCTTATTTATGCAAGAAAGTTAGCTCTCCATGTTATTAGCCAAAAATGTCAATGTAATTGAATTTCCCAGGTAAAGATCCTTTCCTCCTTATTTATGCAAGAAAGTTAGCTCTCCATGTTATTAGCCAAAAATGTCAATGTAATTGAATTTCCCAGGTATATTCTATAGCATTGCAATGCCAATACCACGCCAATATAATCTTTCCTCCTTATTTATGCGAGAAAGATAACTTACCGCGCTGTTGGTCGAAAATGTCAATGAAATTGAATTTTCCAGCCATTTTCTATAGCATTGCTATGGCTATTGCACTCCAGAAGGAACAT
>NW_016960657.1:0-436 GCF_001483705.2 Eufriesea mexicana
AAATGTCAACGAAATTGAATTTTCCAGTCAGATTCTATAGCATTCCATCGGCTATAGCATGCCAATAGAATCCTTCTCCATTATTTATGTAACAAAATTATCTCACTACGATATTAGTTGAAAATGTCAACGAAATTAAATTTTCCAGTCAGATTCTATAGCATTGCAATGGCTATAGCGTTCCAATAGAATCTTTCCTCCTTATTTATGCAACAAAATTAGCTCACAACGATATTGGTCGAAAATGTCAATGAAATTGAATTTTCCATTCAGGTTCTATAGCATTGCAGTGGCGATAGCGTGCCAATAGAGTTTTTCCTCCATATTCAAGCAACAACATCAGCTCACCACGATATTAGTCGAAAAAGTCACCAAAATTGAATTTTCCTGTCAGATTCTGTAGCATTGCAATGGATATAGCATACCAATAGAATCT
>NW_016960658.1:0-1234 GCF_001483705.2 Eufriesea mexicana
GATTCCACAGCATTGCAGTGGCTACAGCATGCCAATAGGACCTTTTCCGCTAATTCATGCAAGTAAATTAGCTCACCACGGTATTAGTCGAAAGTGCCAATAAAATTGTATTTTCCAGTCAGATTCTATCGCATTGCAATGGCTATAGCATGCCATTGTATTATGCAAGATAATTAGCTCAACACGATATAAGTCCAAAATGTCAATAAAATTGAATGTTTCGGTCAGATTCTATAGCATTGCAATGGCTATATCATGCCAATGTAATCTTTCGTCCTTATTTATACAAGAAAATTAGCTCACCACGACATCAGAAGGAAATTTCAATAAAATGGAATTTTCAGGTCAGATTCTACAGCATTGCAGTGGCAACAGCATGCCAATAGAATCTTTCCCCCTTGTTCATGCAAGCAAATTAGCTCATCACGATATTAGTCGAAAGTGCCAACAAAATAGTATTTTCCTGTCAGATCCTACAGCATTGCAGTGGCTATAGCATTCCAATATCATCTTTCCCCCTTATTCGTGCATGAAAATTGTCTCGACACGATATTAGTCGAAAGTGCCAATAAAATTGTATTTTCCAGTAAGATTCTATCGCATTGCAATGACTATAGCATGCCAATGGAATCTTTCCTCCTTATTTATGCAAGGTAATTAGCGCACAACGATATCAGTTGCAAATGTCAATAAAATTGGATTATCCAGTCAATTTCTATAGCCTTGCAACGGCTATAGCATGCCAATATAATCTTTCCTCCTTGTTTATTCAAGAAAACTCGCTCACCACGATATTAGTCGAGAATGTTAATAAAATTGAATTTTCGGACCACATTCTACAGCATTGCAGTGGGTATAGCATGCCAAAAGGATCTTTCCCCTTATTCATGCAAGCAAATTAGCTCACCACGATATCACTCGAAAATGGCAATAAAACTGGATTTTCCAGTCAAATTTTATAGCATTTGAACGGCTATAGCATGTCAATAGTATCTTTCCTCCTTATTAACGCAAGAAAATTAGCTCGCCATGATATAAGTCGAAATTGTCAATAAAATTGAAGTTTCCAGTCAGATTCTACAGAATTTCAATGGCTATACCATGCCAATACAGTCTCTCCTCCTTATTTATGGGAGAAAATAAGCTCACCACGATATTAGTTGAAAATGTAAATAGAATTGAATTTTCCCGTCAGAATCTATCGCATTGCAATGGTTACAGCATGCGAATAGCA
>NW_016960659.1:0-782 GCF_001483705.2 Eufriesea mexicana
ACATACTCCCTTTCATACATCCATCGATCCATAAATCTATCCACTCATACACCCATCCATGTAGACATCCATATATCCACACGTCCATACACACATAAACCTGTCCATTCCTACATCCATCTTTCGATACATCCATCCATCTATACATCCATACATATATAAAATCATAAATCCGTAAGTCCGTACTTTCGCCTATCAGTACTTCAATTCATCCGCACTTCCAGCCATCCATACAGCCATCCATCCATACATACATCCATACAAACATCCATACATCCATACATCCATCCATCCAAACATCCGCCCATCCATACATCCATCGATCAATACATCCTTCCATTCGTACATCCACCCACCAATCCATCCATCCATACTTCCATACATCCACACGCCCATACATCCAAAAATCCATTCACCCATACACACATCCATCCATACATACATACACAAACCCATACACTCACCCATACATACATGCATAGACACATCCGCACATACAACCATACATACATCCATACATCCAACCACACATACATCCGTACATTCGCCCTTCCATACACGCATCCATACATCCATCCATCCATACATCCACCATCCATATATCCATAAATCCTTCCATTCGTACTTCCATCCTTCGATACATCCATCCATCCGTACATTCATACATATACACACATACATCCATACGTCCGTTCATATGTCCATCCATAGCTCAATCCATCCATACATCCATACATCCATACTGCCATCCATCCATACGTCCAGCAATCCATACATTCACC
>NW_016960659.1:848-1134 GCF_001483705.2 Eufriesea mexicana
GGCCATCCATACATCCATACATACATGCATACGTACACCCTTACGTAGATACATACATACATACATACTTCCGTACATCCATCCTTCCAAGCATCCACCCATCCATACATTCATCAATCCATACATCCTTCCATCCATACATCCATCCACCAATACATACATCCATCTATGCATCCAAACACGCATCAATACACAGATCCATACATACACGCATACATTCACATATAGATACATCCATACATACATCCCTATATACATCCATACATACATCGGTACATAAATTCAT
>NW_016960660.1:0-566 GCF_001483705.2 Eufriesea mexicana
GCTGCTGGATGCTATTCGCGACGAAGGCCACGCCGCTTTCCGCGCGCAGCGTGGCCTTCTCCCATCTGGACCCGGCAGCCATCACCAGCGTGTCGTCCACCAATACGTCAGGCTCAGGCCGCGGGGCAGGGGAGTGCGCAACACGGCGTCGTACGCGAGGTCCCAGAGCATCGGCCCGTGTAGAGATCCCTGTGGAACACCGCAGTTCGTCGCCCGCACGACGGTCGGGTATCGTCCGGGATACTCGGTCGTGCGCTCCGCCAAATAGTCGCCTATCACCGCCATCACGTGTTGGGGAACCCTGTGGTACAACAGGGCATACCGGATGGCGGCCCAGGGCATGGTGTTGAGGGCGTCGCCGATATCCACGCCTACCGCCAACCAGCACCACCCCGCCCCGGTCAGCGGCAGCCTCCGACTAGGTACGAACTCGCCTAATCGCGTCGATCGTCATCCGACCCTGCCGGAATCCGAACTGGCTGACACTGAGATCGGGACCCACATCCGTTAAATGTACTCAGAGGCGGGCAGCTAGATCGAGCTCGAGGAGCTTCCCCGCCTCGTCG
>NW_016960661.1:0-280 GCF_001483705.2 Eufriesea mexicana
ACGATATTAGTCAACAATGTCTATAAAACTGTATTTTCCAGCCAGATTCTAGAGCAGTGAAATAGCTATAACACGCCAAGGGTATCGTTCCTCATTATTTATTCGAGAAAGGTAGCTCACCAAGATATCAGCCGAAAATGAACATTAAATCGTGTTTTCCAGACAGATTCTGTTGCATTGCAAGGGTTGTAGCGCGCCAATGGAATATTTCATCCTCATATATGCACGAATGTTAGCTCGCCACGATATTCGTCAAGAATGTCTATAAAATTGTATTTTC
>NW_016960662.1:0-481 GCF_001483705.2 Eufriesea mexicana
TACAAGGTCTTGTTAGTGGTGAGAGGTGACCTTCAGTCACCATTTCATAAAATTTGGAAGATCCATATTAACTATATATAACAAATTTAATGTAATGTAACAGTGTGCGAGGTATCGAAATCAAATAATTCTACAATTCTATTATTATACAATTCTTTATTTACTGCTCAAAAAGGTATTCAGTTTTTTAGCAGAGAATCTTTGAATTTCTACTCTTCTCTAGTCAAAAATCGTCGCGTGCAAAGGGTGAATAAGAATAAGAACAATTCTTTATTTAATTACAAAAATGATCAAACACTGATATTAAGTTTAAATATAATAAATTTATCACAATCACACGCTCACACCTATTTTCGCTATTACAACTCAATTGCAACTGACCTATGCCAAATTACTCTCGTTTTGTCCTTTCTGCTTTCATACATTACACGAACATACACAATTCACACAACACCTCGATCATT
This sequence comes from Eufriesea mexicana, assembly GCF_001483705.2. Taxonomy (NCBI): domain Eukaryota; kingdom Metazoa; phylum Arthropoda; class Insecta; order Hymenoptera; family Apidae; genus Eufriesea; species Eufriesea mexicana. The sequence continues at coordinate 465 of NW_016960662.1, forward strand.
ACACGCATACTCATTTA
>NW_016960663.1:0-297 GCF_001483705.2 Eufriesea mexicana
AGAGGACGTAACGTTACCTATCTAAACCTAACGCGCCGCGACCTCTGTTCCTGGCAATCACAGTGTCAAGTGGAGCACCCTTGTTGTGAGTAGGACGCAGAAATCCATATAATCGCAGGGTATATCGGAAAGGTCAATGCTACCCAAACCTAACCCAAACAAACAGAACATAACCAAACATTGCCAGACACAACCTAATTTGCAGAGACCGCTATTGTGGCCCTTCACAGAGCTAAACAGAACACGCCAGAGCACAGTGGAGCGCAGAAATCGACCGATCGACAATTTATACCACGA
>NW_016960664.1:0-1078 GCF_001483705.2 Eufriesea mexicana
TCGAAAATGTCAATAAAATTGAATTTTCCGGCCAGATTCTATAGCATTGCAATGGTCGTAACTTGCCAATATAATCTTTCTTCCTTGTTTATGCAAGAACGTTTGCTCACTACGATATTAGTCGAAACTGTCAATAATATTGAACTTTCCAGCAAGATTCATTAGAATTGCAAAGCCTATAACACGCCAATAGAATCTTTCCTCCTTATTTATGCGAGAAAGGTATCTCACCACGATATTAGTCGAAAATGTAAATAAAATTGAATTTTCCATCCAGATTCTATTGCATTGCGAAGGCTATAGCAAACCAATAGAGCCATTCATCCTTTTTTATCCAAGAAAGTTAGCTGACTACGATATTAGTCGAAAACGTCAAGAAAATTGATATTTCCAGCCAGATTCTATGGAATTGAAATGGCTATAGCACGCCAATAGGTTCTTTCCACCTTGTTTATGCAAGATAGTTTGCTCTCCACGATATTAGTAAAAAATGGGAATAAAATTGAGTTTTCCAGCCAGATTCTACTGCATTGCAATGGCTATGTTACTCCAGAAGAACCTTACCCCCTTACTTAGGGAAGGAAGCTAGCTCACAACGACATTAGTCGAAGATGTCAATACAATTGAATTTTTCAGGATGATTCTTTAGCATTGCAAAGCCTATAGCACGCCAATAGAATCTTTCCACCTTATTTATTTGTCGAAAACGACAATAACATTGATTCTGCCAGGCACATTCTATATCATTGAAATGGCCATAGCAGGCCAGTAGAATCTTCCCTCATTATTTATGCAAGACAGGCAGCTCGCCACAATATTAGTGGAAGATGACAATAAAATTGAATTCTCCAGCCAGATTCTACAGCACTTGGGCGGCTGTAGCATGCAAACAGAATATTTCCTGCTTATTTATGCAAGAAAGATAGCTCACCACGATATTAGTCGAAAATGTCAGTAAAATTGAATTTCCCAACCACATTCTATATCACTGGAATGTCAATAGCATGCCAATAGGGTCTAAACTCCTTATTGATGCAAGAAAGATAGCTCACCACGATATTAGTCGAAACTGTCAATA
>NW_016960665.1:0-536 GCF_001483705.2 Eufriesea mexicana
CGCTAGGTTGAGGTTTGTTGCGATTGGTTACGCGAGGTTTGGCTAAATTTGTTTATGGTAGCTATGGCTTTCGTGCTATACACTGTAATTCGGTCGATTTCTATGGTATAGGGTGCTCTACTACATTCGGCTTGGCAATGGGGTAGCCACGAGCTGTGGTCGCCGCACGTTGTATTGAGATATGATATGCCCTGTTATGTTAGGTTAGGTCATATTATGCCAGGATATCAACGGCTTTTGTGCTATTCACTGCAATTCGGTGGATATCTGCTCGCTGCTGTGCCGTACTTATGCCTCGGTGGGGGCCAGCTGTAATATTCTCGTCAATTTGTGTTGTGCTTTGTTACGTTTGGATATGTTACGTTTGACTATGATAGGACAGGCTACTTTGCCATTCGTGCTATTCGCTGTATTCGATGGATTTCTGCGGTCTAGTGTGCTCCAGTATATCCTGCCAGGCCGTGGGAATGCCTGCAGTAGTGACCTCGGCATGCTAGGCTGTGTTCAGTTACGTTTGCTTATGTTAAGTTTGGTCA
>NW_016960666.1:0-515 GCF_001483705.2 Eufriesea mexicana
TAGAAGAATTTCAAGAAAATAATATTGACAGGCGGCCATCTTGGACGCCACGTAGCACGGAGCAGTAGCGTCGGTCGAGTCTACCGGACGCCTGCCGCGGAGCGGCCTAACGGTACCTAAGGGTATACCGTTACCTGCAGCGGACGGCTCACGGACGACCGCGAGGACTACAAAGACTGGATAATTCTATATTTTTAATTCTATATTTTTAATATTTTAATATTTTAATAAATTACAAGCCACACATACTAACGATTACGATCTCAATATCAAAAATAATATTAAAGTCAATATTAGAACTGATATTAGAAGTAAAATCAAAATAATATTAAATAACGGAATCGGGAGCAAATCTAAAACTAAAATTTATAGTAAAAATTAAGAATTGAAATTAAAATACCAAAATCAAAATTAAAATTAAAATTAAGCTTAAAATTTTATATATCGAACAATATCAAAGTTACAAAATACAAATAACAAATATCAAAATAACAAAGATAGAAGTTAAAAATCAA
>NW_016960667.1:0-1222 GCF_001483705.2 Eufriesea mexicana
GCTATTATCAAATTGAACCAACGGCTACAGTACAGTAATGATTGCTTTGCTCAGCATTGTGGTATCAGCTGTTAATAACTCTTGGAGCTGTCTCTTTCCATTCTAGAATTGTTATATGATCTATGTCATCATTGAACATATCAATCTAACGGCTACAGTGCTCTGTCGATGGATGTACTATGAAACTTACTGTCAATTATAAATATCACTAGCCATGACCGTATTATAGCTTTACTACTCTAGACTTGCACTGAAACTTACGTCATCAGTGAATAAATCAATCCAACGGCTGCAGAACTGTGATGTTGGCTGCACCCTGTACTGATTTGGAAATTGTTAATATCTCGGGCGATAATGCATCCGTCTTTTGCCATTCTAGAATTGCTATCGAATTTATATCAGCAGTGGTCGGAATAATCCAGCAGCAACAGTGCTCCATCGGACATTCACCGTTCTGCCATTTGTAGATTTCTCTAGCCGTAAATGAGGTATATATAGATAATTGTAGGATTGCTGACGAACTTTGATTGTTAGAATCCGGAATACTGCAATGGCTATTATACTACGCAGATGTCTGCACTCTGAACTGTATTGTCTATTGTCTATATCTCGAGGAAAATGGTCTACGTCCATTGTCGTTCTGTAAATGCTATAGAATATATACGATCAGTGAACAGACTAATGCATCGTTAACAGCGCTCTGTGGGTTGATGTACTATGTTCCGTACAGAGCATTGTAAGTATATCTAACTATAACCGTACTATGCGTTGATTATTCTAGCATGCCTGTGGAATTCAAATCATCGGTGAACAAATAATACAAGAACGGCAGTAATGTGATGATGTATGTACTCCATCCTGCTATGTCCATTTATAATATCACGAGTGACAATGCACATGGATTTAGTCATCCAAGAATTGCAATATAAATTAAATCGTCATTGTACATGTTAATCCTACGGCTACAATGCTCTGTTGGTGGATGTATTAAGTACCGTCCTGTCAGTTGTAAGCACCTCTAGCCAAACCGTACTATACATTAATTACTCTAGAATGGCTGCGAAATTTAAGTCATCAGCGGACAAACTAATCCTACGGCTGCAGGAATTGGCGATAGATGATAGCTGTATTCTGTTCTGTGTCGTCAATTGCTAATACTTTGAGGGATAATGAACTTCTCCTTTTTCATTCTATAATATCTGTGGAATAATAATCATCATTG
>NW_016960668.1:0-301 GCF_001483705.2 Eufriesea mexicana
GCCTAAATAAAGCTAACGAGCCGGGACCGCTATTACTTGCCACCCTAGAGACAAGCCGAGATCATTAGAGCACAGTAGGGTGCATAAATGCAGCGAATCGCAATGTATACCACTAAAGTCAAACCAATGCTTAACTAACCCAATCCAACCTATCAAAACCAAATGTAATTCAACTCAACCAAGCGTGCCGCGACCAGTATTACTGACGTCCCCAGAGTCAATCAGGACGTCCTGTAGCACAATAGACCGCGGAATTCAGCCGTATTACAGTGTACAGAGGAGAAGTCCAAGATATCCTAAC
>NW_016960669.1:0-898 GCF_001483705.2 Eufriesea mexicana
GCAATAGCGGCCGTTGCCCGTTTGGTTTAGTTATGCTACGTATGGTTTTGTTAGGTTTGGTTAAGTTTGGTTAGGGGGGCTTCGACTTTTGTGCTATACGCTGCTGTACAGTCGATTCCTGCGTTCCACATTGCTCAGCTATACTCTGCTTGGCTTCCGTGAGGCCAGCAATGTTCGTCGTGGCATGTCGGGTTAAGTCAGGTTACGTGTGACTATGGTAGGCAAGGAAAAGCTTGGTTCGTATTGCTTTGACTTCTGTGCTATACACTGCTATTCGTTGGATATCTTCGCTCTACTCTGCTCTAGTATATTCTGCTTGGCTCTGGGGAGGCCAGCAATTGTTGTTTCGGCACGTTAGGTTAAGTCATGTTACGTTCGTTTAAATTACGTTAGGACATATTAAGAGATGTTGGCTTTGTCTTTTGTGCCGTACACAGCAATTCGGTGTATTTTTACGCACTAATTGCACTTCCATACTCGTCTAGACTCTGTGGGGGCAATTAACGGTGGTCGCGGCATGTTAGGTTCATATAGGTTACGTTCGATTATGATGCGATTGGTTAGGTTAGGAGATGATAGCACTGACTTTTGTTCTGCACACTGCCATACGGCGAATTTGTGCGCTCTCCGTTGCTCTAATATTCTCTACTTTGCTATGTGCAGTTCAGCAATGGCGGTGAGGGGTCGTTAGGTGATGTTAGTTTACGTTTGGATATGTCATGTTCGTTTGGGCGCAGTTTTGGTAGCTGCGACTTTTACGCTGCACCCTGCAATTCACAATTCCGCGGATTTCAGCACTATCCCCTCCTATAGTATGTCCTGCTTCGCTCTTGGATGGCCGGCGATAGCGTTCGCAGCCCGTTACGTAGCGTTAGGTTACGTTTTGTTACGTTACGAT
>NW_016960670.1:0-534 GCF_001483705.2 Eufriesea mexicana
TATTGTTTAGAGTAAAATTAAAGGAATTGTGACTTTTATTTTAATAACTAATATGGCCCAAGTCTTTTTCAATTGTTGTTGACACTTGGATGAAGTGAATTATAGCAATCAATTAAAGTTTTATATATTAATTTAAGTGTTTAATCAGTTATTGCAATTCCAATGTCAATGGGACATAATCATACTGATTTAATGCTAAAAAAACCAACAAAACGTAATGAGCGATATCGTTCTGGCAATTGGGGATTTACTTGCACCGTTAGTCTAATATTAAATGCCCTATTACTGTTAGCTTTTCCTCTACCACAAATTGTAGAAGAAAACAGAAGAAAACGTGGTTTTTGTCTTTTTTCTTGTAGTAATGATTTATAATGCCCCTGTCTTTATGCATTTTCTTTTGTTCCGGGTGCTAAGACCAGTGTTATTTTTAGAATTTCTTGAAAAATAAATATATTTGAATTGCTGTCTATAGTGCTTTTGCTATTAGTAACTTTATTATACTTACACCCATTGTTATCAATGCTTTTCGTATTG
>NW_016960671.1:0-236 GCF_001483705.2 Eufriesea mexicana
GCGTTGACGGCACGTTGGTTTGAGTTAGGTTACGTAGGGCTACGTTAGGTTTGGTTATGTTTGGTAAGAATAGCTACGTCTTTCGCGATATACACAGTTATTCGGTGGATTTCTTTGATCTACTCTGCTCCACTACATTCCGCTTGGCCATGGGGAGACCGGGGGCTGTGGTAGCGGCACGTTATATTGAGTTGTGCTGCGCTAGGTTAGGCTAAGTTGGCATTGGTTGTGCTAGG
>NW_016960672.1:0-992 GCF_001483705.2 Eufriesea mexicana
ACAAAACGTTCCTAGCCTAGCCAAACCGAACACAGTGCAACGCAACTTTGCGTGCCGCGACAGACATTGATGGCCTCCGTTGAGCCAGGCAAAGCATATTAGAGCAGATTAGAGCGCAGATATATAACGAATAGTAGTGGTTGGCACAAATGTCAAAATAGCGTATCCTAACCTAGCCAAACGTAACATACGCAAACGTAACCTGAATAAACCTAACATGACGAGACCACGGTTGCCGGCCTCCGCAGTGACGCAGAATGTACTGTAGAACAGCAGAGCGCAGAAATCGACCGCATTGCAGTGAATAGCACAAATGACGTAGATATCCTAACCTAACCTGACTGAACCTAACCGAATCAAACGTTACATATCTCAAACTTACGTGTAACGGCAACCGTTGCTCGCAACCCCAGAGTCGAACAGATCTTAGTAGGGCAATGTAGGGCGCAGAAACCCACCGAATGGCAGTGTACAACGCAAAAGCCATAGAAATTACAACAGAAACTTCATAACCTAATTTAGCGGAACGTAACCAAACTCAACCTAACGTACCGAGACCTATATTGCTGGCCACCTTGAGCCAGGCAGAGCATATGAGAGCACATTAAAGAGCAGGGATTCATCGAATGGCAGAGTACAGCACAAAAGACGAAGTAGCCCATCCCAAACTTGACATACGTTACATATCGAAGCATAACCTAACAAAAACCTAACGAGGCCACTATTGCCGGCTTCCACAGGGACAAGCGGAATGTTCTAGAGCACAGTGGTGCGCAGAAATCGACCGCGATGCAGTGAATAGCACAAAAGTCAAAGATACGCTAAACAAACCCGTCCTAACCTAACAAAACGTAGCCTACCACAACGTAATTGGTGGCCCCCACAGAGGCAAACAGAGTATATTGTGGTTCTGCCAGCGCAGTGGCACACCCGAAAGCAGTGTATAGCACGAAAGCCGAAGCTACACTTGCCGAATATAGCCTTACCTAAAC
>NW_016960673.1:0-230 GCF_001483705.2 Eufriesea mexicana
GCGGACGTACGGATGTATGGATGCATGGATGTATATATGTACGGATGTATGGGTGTATGGACGTATGGGTGTATGGATGGATGGACGTTTCGATGGATGTATGTATGGATGTACGTTTGAATGTATCGTTGTATTTGAGTAATGTATGTATTTATGTATGGAGGTACGAATGTATGAATGTACGGATGCATGGATGTACGGATGCATGGATGTACGGATGCATGGATGTA
>NW_016960674.1:0-276 GCF_001483705.2 Eufriesea mexicana
ACACATCCATACATACATCCATTGATATATCCATACATACATCCGTACATACATCCTTACACCCATCCATACATTCATCCTTTCATCTGTACATCAATACAACCATCCATCCATATATCCTGCCAACTACACATACATCCACCCATACATGCATCCATCCATACACCAATACATGCATAGATCCATACATCCATACATATATACATCCATACGTCCATACTCCAATCCATCCATACAACCATCCATACATACATACATACATATATACATCCATAT
>NW_016960675.1:0-1257 GCF_001483705.2 Eufriesea mexicana
GCCATCCTAACCAAACATAACCGATCCTAGCCATACCGAACGTACCCTAACAGGACCTATAGTAGACGACAACTATTGCTGTCCTCCCCAGACTCAACCACAGTATAGTAGAGCAACGTAGAGCGCAGAAATCCACCGAATAGCAGCGCAAAGCTCAAAAGTCGAAGTTACCCTATCCTAACTTAACAAAGCGTAACACAACCAAACGTAACCTGACACAACCTAACCTGTCCCGGCCACTGTGGCTCGGCTCCAGAGTGCCGAGCAGAGAATAGTAGGGCAATGTGGAGCGCCGAAATACAGCGAATCGCAGTGCATATCACAATAGTCGAAGATATCCTATCCTAACCAAGCCAAACTTAACATAACCAAACGTAACATAGCTCTACCCATCGTGCCGGGACAGGTGTTTCTGGCCTCTCCAGGGCAAAGCAGAATATAGTGGAGCACAATAAAGCCCAGAAATCAACCCCATTGCTGTTTATGGCACAAAAGTCGAAGATATGCTAACATAGCCTGACCTAAGGTAACCTAACCCAACGTAGTCTAACTCAACGTAACGTGCTGGGATCATAATTGCTGGCCTCCCCAGAGCCGAGCAAAATATATTAGAGCAGAGCATAGCGCAGAGATTCATACAATATGAACGTATAAAGTAACCAAATCTAACCCAAGCCAACGCAACCTAACCAAACGTAGCATATTTCAACATAACGCGGTCACTATTGTCGGCCGCACCAGGGCCAAGCAGAATGTATTTGAGCATAGTAGAGCGCAGAAATCCACCGAATAGCAGTGTATAGCACAAAGGTCATCGCTATCTTATGCTAATATAGCCAAACGTAAGGCAATAAGCGTAACATATCTCAATCTAACGCGTCGAAACGATTATTGCTGGCTTCCCCAGAGCTGTGCAGAACGTACTAGAGCATAGAGGAATGCAGGAATCCAACAAATATCAGTGCACAGCACAAAAGTCAAAACTGCTTTATCCTAACTTAACAAAGCTTCACATCACCAAACGTAACATTGCTCAAACCTACGTGCCGAGACAACAGCTGCTGACTTCTACAGGGACATGCAGAATGTTGTAGAGAACGGACGAGCGCAGGCATAAGCCGAGCAACGGTACAAAGCACGAAAGTCAAAGCGTCCTCACCGAAATTAGCGTAACCTTAACTAACCAAACGTAATCGAAAGCAACCAAACGTGCCGAGACCACAATTCCTGACATCCCTAGGGACAAGTAGAAAATAT
>NW_016960676.1:0-567 GCF_001483705.2 Eufriesea mexicana
AACCTAGCGAGCCGAGCCCACTATTGCTGACGTCGAGACATTCGAGCAAAGCATAGTAGAGCAATGTCGAGAGTGGAAACCCACTGAAACGAAGTGTATAGCACGGAGGTCAAAGATACACTGACCAAACATGTCCTAACCTAACTTAACAAAACGTAGCCTAACCCAGCGTATCGTGCCTATATCACTATTGCTGGCGCTCACGCAGTCAAGCTGAACACATTGGAGCACTGTAGAGTGCAGAAATCCGCCGAATAACAGTTTACAGCATAAATGTTAAAGCCACCCTCTCCTAACCCAACCGAACGTAACATAACCAAACGTAACCAAACTTCACCTGACCACCCTACACCACCAGTGCTGATCTCGACAGAGCCAAGCAGAATATACTACATCACAGTAGATCACAGAAATCCGTGGCATTTCAGAGCAAATCATAGAAACAAGGAAAACCTAACCTAACCTGGCCTAATCGAAACCATCCAAACGTAGCCTAACTCAGCATAAGGTGCTGAGACCACCTTTGCAGTCATTCCCATATCCAAGCTGAGCATATCAGATCACAGT
>NW_016960676.1:7377-10501 GCF_001483705.2 Eufriesea mexicana
ACATATTCGATCACAGTACAGTGCAGAAATCCATGCGAACAGGGGTGCATAGCAGAAAAGGTAGAGATATCATCTCCTAACATAACGAATCATAACGTAACAAAACGTAGCTTAGCGCAACCCACCGCGCCGCGACCACTATTACTGGCCTCACGAGAGCCAAGCAGCGTGTGATAGAGCACTGTAGAGCGTTGAGGACCATGGAACAGCTTTGTGTTGCACAAAAGTCAATGCCAGCCACACCCAACCCAAAGCAGCCTATCCTAACCAAACGTACCCTGCCTCAACTTATCGTGACGCGACCACTATTGCTGGCCCCCTCAGGGCCAAGCAGAAAACAATAGATCAGAGTAGGGCGCAGAGGTTCGCAGAATCGAAACGTACGGCAGAAGAGTCAAAGCTATCCAAACTTGACCCATGCCAACATAACCTAGGCAAACGTAACCTAACACAAACCGACGCGCGGCGGCTGAGAATTCCGGCCTCCCCACAGCATAGCAGAGCATACTGGATGACAGTAGAACGCAGAAATCCAACGAATAGCGGCGTACATCACAAAGGTCATAGGTATCTTAGCATAACCAAACCAAGCACTGCATAACCAAGCGTACCTATCTCAACATAACGTGCCTACACCGCTGTTGTGACCTCCCAAGGGCGAAGGAGAATATACAAGAGCACAGTAGACAGCCGAAGACCGCCGTACCGCAGTGTAAAGTATAAAAGTCAAAGGAATTATAGCCTAACCCACCAGAACGTAGTCTAACTCAACCTAATGTGCCGCGAAGAGTATTGCTGGCGCCCACAGAGTCAGGCAGAGCATATTAGAGAAGTGTAGAGCACAGGAATCCATGGAAACTGAGTGCATAGTAGAAAAGTCGAAACTATCCAAACCTAATTAAAGAAATCATTACATAGCAAAGCGTATACCATCTCAAAATAATGTGCGGAGACCACTATTTCTGGCATCCCCAGAGCCAAGCAGAACGTACTAGAGCACTGTAGTGCGCAGAAAACATCGAAAGAGCAGCGAATAGCACAAACATCAAATAAATCCTAAGCTTACCTGACCTAGCCTAACATAACCGAACGTAAAATATCTAAACCTAACGTCGCGAGACCGCTATTACTGGCCGCCCCAGCGCTGAGCAGAACACGCCAGGGCGCAGTAGAGAGCAGATATACACCGCGTAGCGGTGTATACCACGAAAGACAAAGCTGTGCTGTCCTTACCCAAACCAATGTAGCCTAACAGAACGCAGACTAAATAAACGTAACGTGCCAAGGCCACCGGCCACCATTGCTGGCATCCTCAGTTCCAAGCAGATCATGTTAGAGCACTGAAGAGCGCGGAGATCCTCCGAATAGCAGTGGATAGTACAAAAATCAATGTTATCCTCCCCTAACCATACCTAACCTAACCGGACAAACGTAACGTATCTCAGCGTTTCGTGCCACGAACGCTATTGCTGGCAACCCCAGAGTCGAGCAGAACATATTAGAGGAGAGCAGGGCGCACAAAGTCCATTGAATCGCAGCCTACGGCAGAAAAGTCAAAGCTATCTAAACCAAACCCATGCTAACGTAACCCAACCAAGCGCAACGTAACTCAAACTTACGTGCCCCAGCCTCAATTCCTGGCCTCCAGACAGCAAAGCGGAGCCTGCCAAAGGACAGTAGATCGAAGAAATCCATCGAACAGCCGTGTAGAGCGCAAAGGTCAGAGATGCTCTGTCCTAACCTAACCAATCGTAGCATTAATAGACGTAATCAAACAGAACCTAACGTGCCGCGGCCACCATTGCTGAACTGCCCAGAGCCAAATGGAACTTACTAAACGAGAGCAGAGCGCAGAAATTCTTGGAAACGCAATGTACTGTAGAAGAGTCAAAGGTATCCAACTTAACCCAAGCCTACGTGATATAAACATATCTAGCCGAGCTCAGCATATCGTGCCGCGACCACTGTTGCTGGCCTCCACAGGACCAAGGAGATTACGTTGGAGAACGGTAGAGCGCAGGCATCCACCGAATAGCCGTCAATAGCACAAAAGTCTGAGCTATCATTTCCCAACCTAAGCAAACGTAACATAACCGAACCTAGCTTGACTCAACCTAACGTACATAAAACCCTGTTGCTTGCCTCTCCAGAGCCAAGCAGAATACACTAGAGCGCAGTAGAGCGCAGAAACCCACCGAACAGCTGTGCATATCGCATAGGTCAAATCCATCCTAATCTAACCGAACAAAGCATAACTTACCCAAGCGTACCTAACTCATACCAATGTGCCTAAACCTAGGTTGCTCACCTGCCAAGGGCAAAGGAGAATATACGAGAGCGTACTAGTTTGCCGAGATCCGCCGCATTCCAGTGTAAGGCACACAAATCAAAGATATCCTAACCTAATGTGACCAACCCTACCCTAACCAAACGTAGCCGAACTCAAAATAACTCTTTGACACCACTATTGCTGGCACTCGCAGAGTCTAGCTGATCATGTTAGGGCACTGTAGAGCGCAGAAATCAAACGAAGAGCATTTTAAGCACAAAAGTCAAAGATATCCTAACCAAACCTTTCCCAAACAAAACTAACTAAACGGAACATAACTCTGCCTATCCTGCAACGAACACCATTGCTGGCTTCCTCGGAGCCCATAATAGCATATTAGAGCACAGTAGATCGCAGAAATCAACCAAATAGCATTCCATAACGCAAAGGTCTAAGCTATCCTTTCCCAACCAAACCAAACGTACCATAAACAAACGTAGCCTAACTCAAACCAACGTGCCAAGACTACTACTGCTGGCCTCCGCAGTGCCAAGCAGAATATACCTGGGCACTGTAGAGCTCAGAAGTCAGCAGCATTGCTGTTCATATCGCAAATATCGAGGAAATCCTCATTGATTTTAGTGATATACACAGACATCCCCTGGATTTCTGCGCTCTACATTGCCCCACTGTGCTCTGCTCGTCTATGGGGGGGGGGCAGTAATAATGATCTCGGAACGTTAGTTTGAGATAGGCTGTGTTCGCCTAGATTGCGTTAGTCAGGTTTAGGTCTGGATAGCTTTGACTCACGTGGTGTGCACTGCTTTTCGGAGGATTTCTGCGCTCCACTGTGTT
>NW_016960677.1:0-757 GCF_001483705.2 Eufriesea mexicana
TGGCGGCACGTTAGTCTCAGACAGTTTACGTTTGGTTGGGGTAGGTTAGGATGGGTTACATTAGGATAGCTTTAACCTTTGTGTTCAACACGGATGCTCCGTGGAATTCTTTGCTCTACTTTGCTCAATCGTACTGCGCTTCACACTGTGTCGCCAGCGATGGTGGTCGCGGCGCGTTGGGTTGAGCAATGTTACGTTTGGTTATGGTAGGTATGTTTAGGTTTCGTCAGGGCATCTTCGACATTTGTGCTTCACGCTACAATGCGGCGGATATCTGCCCTCTGCTGTGCTCTCGTATATACTGCTTGGTCCTCTGGAGACCAGCAATAGTGTCCTCGGCGCGACCTCGGCGCGTTAGTATGAGTTATGTTACGTTTGGTTATGTCGCGTTTGGCTAGGATGAGGTACCTAGGCCTTGATATTTGTGCTATACACTGCTATTCGGACGTCTTCAGCGCTCTAATGTGTTCAAATATGCTCTGCTTGGCCCTTGGGTGGACAGTAATTGTGTTCTCGGCGCGTTAGTTTTGCTAGGCTACGCTAGGGTTGGTTACGCATTGTGAGGTTAGGGTACTATAGTTTAGACTTTTGTGGTATACATTGCTATCCGCGTATTTCTGAGCTCTACTGCTTTTTAATCATTTCTGCGTGGCTCTCGGAAGCCCAGAAATAACGGTCTCGGCACGATAGGTTTTGTTATGTTACGTTTGGTTGGGTTAGGTTATGTCAGGTTAGGTTGGGTTGTCTTTGACTCTTT
>NW_016960678.1:0-1027 GCF_001483705.2 Eufriesea mexicana
CCCAACATAACGTGCCGGGAACTCTATTACTGGCCTCCCCAGAGCAGGGCAGTGTATATCAGATCAACGTGAATCGAAGGATTCCACAGAATAGCAACGTATAGCGCAAAAGTTAAAGCTACCCTATCCTAACCTATGCAAACGTAAGATAACCAAACGTGCCCTAACGGAACCTTACGTGACATGGCCACTATTTCTGGCCTTCTCAGAAACAAGCAGAGGACAGCAGAGCAATGTAGATCGCAGATATCGGGCGAATAGCAGTGAGTTGCACAAAAGTCAAAGCTACCCTTACCAAGCCTAACCCATCGTAACCAAGCAAAACGTGACCTAACTAAACCGTACGTGCCCGGAACACAGTCCCTGGCCTCCGCAGGGCGAAGCAGAACATATTAGAGTACAGTAGAGCGGAGACATCGACCGTATCGATGTATATAGCACAAAAGTCACAGCTACCCCACCCTAAGCTAATCGAACGTAACATAAATCATCCTAACGCGCCGAGAACTCTATTGCTGCCATCTTCAGAGCAAAGCAGAAGATATTGGAGAAAGATAAGGCGCAGAGATCCTCGGAATAGCAGTGCGTAGCACAGAGGTCAAAGATAACCATATTGAGCTTGACACAACCTAACCTAACCAAACGTAACATAACACAACCTAACCTGCCGAGAGCACCATTTCTGGCCCCGCCAGAGCCAAGCAGATAATGTTGGAACACAGTGGAACGCGGAAATCCGCGGAGAGATGTGTATAGCACAGAAGACATAGCTATCCACACCTAACCCATAAAAGCTTAGTATAATCAAATGCAAACTAACTTAACCTTCCGTGCCGAGGCCGCTATTGCTGGCTTCGCCAGAGCCAAGCTGAATATACTTGAACACAGTAGAGCGCAGCAAGCCACCAAATAGCAGTATATTGGACTAAAGGCAAAGATGTCCTAACCTAACCTGAACAAACCGAACCAAATCGAACGTAGAATTTCATAGCCTATAGAGCCGAGACTTCTATTGCTGGCCTACCCA
>NW_016960679.1:0-1044 GCF_001483705.2 Eufriesea mexicana
AAGGCCAAAGATATCCCAAACCAACCTGACCTAACCTAACCAAACTAAACGTAGTCTAACTAAGCGTAACATGCCGCGACCGCTATGGGTGTCGTTCGTAGAGCCAAACAGAGCATATTAGAGCCCATTAAAGCGCAGGCAACCACGGAATAGCAGTGTACGGCACAAAAGTTGAAGTAGCCCATCCTTACCTAGCCAAACGTAACACACAAAAGCGGAGCCTAACCCAACCTAACACAACGGGACCGCTATTGCTGGCCCCCACAGTGTCAAACAGAATTTACCAGTGCACAGTATAGCACAGAAATCCACCGCCTTGCGGTGAATAGCACAATAGCCGAAGTTAACCTTGCATAACATGACCTAACCTAACTTAACCGAACGTTCCATAAATCAACATAATTTGCAGCGGCAGCTCCTCCTAGCCACACCATGGACAAGGAGAATGTTTTAGAGCGCAGTAGATAACAGAAATGCACCGAATGACCATGTATAGCACGAAAGTCAAAGCCAACCTGACCAAACTTAAGCAAACCTAGCATAACGGGACGTAACCTAACTCAAACTAACGTGCGGCGACCGCTATTGGTCGCTGCCCAGAGTCGAGCAGGGTATAGTAGAGCAATGTAGAGCTCAGAAATCCACCGAATAGAATTGTAAGATACAAAACTCGAGGATATCCAAACCTGACCCGACCTAACCTAACGTAACCAAGCGCAGCATAACTCAATATTACGTGCAGCGGCCACTGCTCCTGTCCTCCTCATGGCCAAGCAGAATGTAGTAGAGCACAGTAGATCACAGGAGTATATCGAATAACAGTGTATTGTACGAAAGTCATAGCTATCCTGACCAAGCTTCACCTAACATAACCTAACCAATCGTAACCTAACTCAAACTAGCGCGCCGCGGCCGCTATTTCTCGCCTCCACAGAGTCGAGCAGAGTATGGTAGAGCAACGTAGAGCGGAGAAATCCGACCCATCGCAGTGAATATCACAAGAGTCGAAGATATCCTAACATAACCTGACCGATCCTAGCCTAA
>NW_016960680.1:0-878 GCF_001483705.2 Eufriesea mexicana
TGATGATTTAAATTCTGTGGCAAATTAGGTATGACAAAAGAAACATAAATTGTCGCTCAAGAGGGTAACCATTGACATTACGGTACAGAGTATATGAATTATCACAGTGATGCAGCCTCTGAATAGTCCGTTCGCTGGTGATTTAAATCATATAACTTACTGGTATGTCGAAAGACAGATCCGTTGATGCACGAGATGTTCAGAATAGACAACGGAGTATTGAGTATAGCTATCAACGAAGATCTATAGCCATTTTATCAACCTGTCCCAGGAATAATCGGCGTATAGGTCATCTGCGACTAGAGACATTTACAATTCGGAGAACAGTACATAGTACATCTATATGAAGAATACATCTATATGAAGAGCACCGAAGCAGTTCGAATAATCTGTTCACCGATGTCTTAAGCTCTATAGCAGTTCTGGAATGATGAAAACATAAGTCAGTCATGGCTGGAGGTAATGGTGATTGACAGCTCGTACTGAGTATAGCCAACAGTGCAGTATTACAGACAATGTGATAACCTATTCTAGGCCGATCTGAATTACATTGCTGTTCTAGAAAGATCACTGGATAGTTCGCTGGTTAAGTGTATTGACAATTGAAAGCACTGCACTGCGTATAGCAATTTAAACAGCACCAGATCCACTGGATTAACCTATTCCCTATTCATCTATTTTCTACTGCACCTGTAGAATGGTCAATGGATAGGTCTATTGTCCCTAGGATGATTGACAATGGACAGAACAGGGCAGAGTGCGGGAACCAAGATGTTACTATAGCCGATGAATGAACCTGATCACTGCTGATTTAGAATGTGTATCAATTCTATAACTACAAACGGGGGATCAATTGTCGCTCTAGATAGTATACGTTC
>NW_016960681.1:0-495 GCF_001483705.2 Eufriesea mexicana
AATGCCATGGCTATAGCACGCCAATAGGATATTTCTTCCTTAATTATGAAAGATAGTTAGCTCGCCACGATATTAGTCGATAATGTCAATCAAATTGAATTTTCCAGCCAGGTTCTATAGCATTGCAGTGACTATAGTACGCCAGTAGAACCTTTCCTCCTTCTATGAGCAAGAAAGGTAGGTCACCACGATAGTAGTCGATAATGTCAATAAAATTGAATTTTCCAGCCAGATTCTATATCATTACCAGGGCTATAGCAAGCAAATAGTATATTTCACCCTTATTTATGAAAGAAACATAGTTCACCAAGATATCGGTCGAAAATGTCGATAAAAATAAATTTTCCGAACAGATTCTACAGCAGTGCAATGGCTATAGCACGCCAATAGTAATGTATCTTTCCTCATTATTTAGGCGGGAAAGGTAGCTGCCCACGATATCAGGCGAAAATGCCCATAAAATCGTGTTTTCCAGCCAGATTCTGTAGCATTGCA
>NW_016960682.1:0-507 GCF_001483705.2 Eufriesea mexicana
GGTGGATTTCTTCTCTCTAGCGAGCTCTAATGTGCTCTGCTTTGGTCCGAGGAGGCCTGCAATGTTGGTCTCGTCACGCTCTGTCGAGTTACACAACGTTTGGTTAGGTTAGGTTATGTTAAGTTCGGTCTGGTTATCTTTTACTTTCGTGCTCTACACTGCTATTCGGAGCATTTCTGAGTTCGACTGTGCTCTACTATACTTTGCTTGGACCTGGCAGGCAAGCAGTAACGTTTGCGGCACGTTACGATGGGTTAGGCTACGAGTGGCTTGGCTATGTTAGTATGGATTAGGATTGGATATCTACCACTTTTGTGCTATACACTTCGATTCGATGGATTCCTGTGCTATACTGTCCTCCAATAAGCTCCGATTGACTCTGAGGGGGCCAGCGATACTGGTCGCAGCACGTCAGGTTGAGCTGGGATTACGTTTGGTTAGTCTTGGTTAGGTTGTGTCCGGTTTGGATATCTTTGTCTTTTGTTCTCCACACTGCTGTACTATGGG
>NW_016960683.1:0-579 GCF_001483705.2 Eufriesea mexicana
TACGTTCCACAGTAGTTGTAGAATATTCAATGCTTACGTCAGTTACGTCTAGAGGCATTTACAATTCCCAGTAGTTGGTACCTTGACCTGCAGATCACTGTAGCCATTGGATTAACCTGTTTAGTGATGATAAATATTTTATTGCAGTTCTAGAAAGACGAATGACTGACCCGTTATCACTCGAGGCAATAACAATTGACCAAACAGTACTGAATACAGCCATCATCACGCTACTAAAGTCGAACCTGTTCACCTGTGGTGTAAATTCCAAAGCAAGTCTAGAGTAGTCAATGTTGCGGGAGTGGTTACATATGTTTTTGATTATGTATGTTTTGGGATGGGTGGAGCAGGTATGCGTGATATTCGATGGTGTAATGAATTCAGGTTATTATTGTGGTGGCAGTTCTTATAGTATGTTTGGTATAGGGGTGAAGAATGCCTGTGTGGAAGGGTAGGTGGAAGGGTATATGTTTGTGACGAGTGTGACTATGAGTCGTGAAAAGCATTTAGTGCTCCTAGGACAGTCGACGGAAGAAGGTGTTTCGTGTATGAGATTCGTGTGTAGATTATATCGTAGAG
>NW_016960684.1:0-794 GCF_001483705.2 Eufriesea mexicana
GCATCTATCTTTGGGGCCAGCAATAGTGGCCTCGCCATGTTAGGTTGAACTTGGTTACGTTTGCATACATTACGTTTGGCTTGGTTATGACATGACAGCTTCGACTCTTGTGCTATACGCAGCTATTCGGTGGATATCTGCGCTCTGTATTGCTTTGCTGGCGTCAGTTTGTCTCCAGGGAGGCCAGCTACTGCTGCCGTGGCACGTTAGGTTACGCTATGCTCGATTATGTTAGGTTAAGTCTGGATAGGATGGCTTTGACTTTTGTGCTGTGTACTGCTTCCGGTGGATTGCAGCGCTCTACTGTGCACAGGTATAATCTGCCTGGCTGTTGCGAGGCCAGCAGCATTGGTCTCGGCGCGTTAGTCTGAGGTATGTCGCGTTTGGCTATGTTACCATTGGCTTGGTTAGAACAGCGTTGCATGTCCCTTCGTGCTATACTTAGATATTCGGTGGATTTTTGAGCTCTACATTGCTCTTCTATACTCTGCTCGACTTTGAGGGGCAGTCATAGTGATCTCCGCACGTTAGGTTCTGTTAGTCTCCGCTTGGTTATATTACGTTTGTCTGGGTTAAGTATGGATAGCTTTGGCTTACGTGGTGTACACTGTAGTGCGGTGGATTTCTGCGTTCCACTGTGCTCTAGTATGTTCTGCTTAGCCCTGGGGAGGCCAGCAATGGTGGTCGCAGCACGTTAGCTTGAGTTAAGTTATGTTTGGTTATATTAAGGTTGGATATGTTAGGAGCAGATAGCTTTGACTTTAGTGCTGTAGTCTGCCATTAAGTGGATTCCA